>NC_090731.1:96817392-96824892 GCF_036898095.1 Palaemon carinicauda | reverse complement strand
ATAATAATAATAATAATAATAATAATAATAATAATAATAATAATAAAAACAAGGGGATAATAATAATAATAATAATAATAATAATAATAATAATAATAATAATAATAATAATAATAATAATAATAATAATAATAATAATAATAATAATAATAATAAACAAGGGGATAATAATAATAATAATAATAATAATAATAATAATAATAATAATAATAATAATAAAAAGGGGATAATAATAATAATAATAATAATAATAATAATAATAATAATAATAATAATAATAATAATAATAATAATAATAATAATAATAATAATAAAATACAAGGGGATAATAATAATAATAATAATAATAATAATAATAATAATAATAATAATAATAATAATAATAATAATAATAATAATAATAATAATAATAATAATAAACAAGGGGATAATAATAATAATAATAATAATAATAATAATAATAATAATAATAATAATAATAATAATAATAATAATAATAATAATAAAAACAAGGGGATAATAATAATAATAATAATAATAATAATAATAATAATAATAATAATAATAATAATAATAATAATAATAATAATAATAATAATAATAATAATAATAATAATAATAATAATAATAATAATAATAATAAAGGGGATAATAATAATAATAATAATAATAATAATAATAAAAACAAGGGGATAATAATAATAATAATAATAATAATAATAATAATAATAATAAAAACAAGGGGATAATAATAATAATAATAATAATAATAATAATAATAATAATAATAATAATAATAATAATAATAATAATAATAATAATAATAATAATAATAATAATAATAATAATAATAATAATAATAATAAAATAAAGGGGATAATAATAATAATAATAATAATAATAATAATAATAATAATAATAATAATAATAATAATAATAATAATAATAATAATAATAATAATAATAATAATAATAATAAACAAGGGGATAATAATAATAATAATAATAATAATAATAATAATAATAATAATAATAATAATAATAATAATAATAATAATAATAATAATAATAATAATAATAAAAACAAGGGGATAATAATAATAATAATAATAATAATAATAATAATAATAATAATAATAATAATAATAATTAATAATAAAAAAAGGGGATAATAATAATAATAATAATAATAATAATAATAATAATAATAATAATAATAATAATAATAATAATAATAATAATAAAAACAAGGGATAATAATAATAATAATAATAATAATAATAATAATAATAATAATAATAATAATAATAATAATAATAATAATAATAAACAAGGGGATAATAATAATAATAATAATAATAATAATAATAATAATAATAAAAACAAGGGGATAATAATAATAATAATAATAATAATAATAAAAACAAGGGGATAATAATAATAATAATAATAATAATAATAATAATAATAATAATAATAATAATAATAATAATAATAATAATAATAATAATAATAATACAAGGGGATAATAATAATAATAATAATAATAATAATAATAATAATAATAATAATAATAATAATAATAATAATAATATAATAATAATAATAATAATAATAATAAAAACAAGGGGATAATAATAATAATAATAATAATAATAATAATAATAATAATAATAATAATAATAATAATAATAATAATAATAATAATAAAAACAAGGGGATAATAATAATAATAATAATAATAATAATAATAATAATAATAAAAGGGGATAATAATAATAATAATAATAATAATAATAATATATAATAATAATAAAAACAAGGGGATAATAATAATAATAATAATAATAATAATAATAATAATAATAATAATAATAATAATAATAAAAACAAGGGGATAATAATAATAATAATAATAATAATAATAATAATAATAATAATAATAATAATAATAATAATAATAATAATAATAAAAACAAGGGGATAATAATAATAATAATAATAATAATAATAATAATAATAATAATAATAATAATAATAATAAAAACAAGGGGATAATAATAATAATAATAATAATAATAATAAAAACAAGGGGATAATAATAATAATAATAATAATAATAATAATAATAATAATAATAATAATAATAATAATAATAATAATAATAATAATAATAATAATAATAATAATAATAATAATAATAATAATAATAATAAACAAGGGGATAATAATAATAATAATAATAATAATAATAATAATAATAATAATAATAATAATAATAATAATAATAATAATAATAATAATAATAATAATAAACAAATAATAATAATAAAATAATAATAATAATAATAATAATAATAATAATAATAAAAACAAGGGGATAATAATAATAATAATAATAATAATAATAATAATAATAATAATAATAATAATAATAATAATAATAATAATAATAATAATAATAATAATAATAATAATAAAAACAAGGGGATAATAATAATAATAATAATAATAATAATAATAATAATAATAATAATAATAATAATAATAATAATAATAATAATAATAATAATAAACAAGGGGATAATAATAATAATAATAATAATAATAATAATAATAATAATAATAATAATAATAATAATAATAATAATAATAATAATAATAATAAAGGGGATAATAATAATAATAATAATAATAATAATAATAATAATAATAATAATAATAATAATAATAATAATAATAATAATAATAATAATAATAATAATAATAATAATAATAATAATAATAATAATAATAATAAACAAGGGGATAATAATAATAATAATAATAATAATAATAATAAAAACAAGGGGATAATAATAATAATAATAATAATAATAATAATAATAATAATAAAAACATATAATAATAATAATAATAATAATAATAATAATAATAATAATAATAATAATAATAATAATAATAATAATAATAATAATAATAATAATAATAATAATAATAATAATAATAATAAAAAAAATAATAATAATAATAATAATAATAATAATAATAATAATAATAATAATAATAATAATAATAATAATAATAATAATAATAATAATAATAATAATAATAATAATAATAAAAACAAGGGGATAATAATAATAATAATAATAATAATAATAATAATAATAATAATAATAATAATAATAATAATAATAATAATAATAATAATAATAATAAAAACAAGGGGATAATAATAATAATAATAATAATAATAATAATAATAATAATAATAATAATAATAATAATTAATAATAAAAAAAGGGGATAATAATAATAATAATAATAATAATAATAATAATAATAATAATAATAATAATAATAATAATAATAATAATAATAAAAACAAGGGATAATAATAATAATAATAATAATAATAATAATAATAATAATAATAATAATAATAATAATAATAATAATAATAATAATAAAAACAAGGGGATAATAATAATAATAATAATAATAATAATAATAATAATAATAAAAACAAGGGGATAATAATAATAATAATAATAATAATAATAAAAACAAGGGGATAATAATAATAATAATAATAATAATAATAATAATAATAATAATAATAATAATAATAATAATAATAATAATAATAATAATACAAGGGGATAATAATAATAATAATAATAATAATAATAATAATAATAATAATAATAATAATAATAATAATAATATAATAATAATAATAATAATAATAATAAAAACAAGGGGATAATAATAATAATAATAATAATAATAATAATAATAATAATAATAATAATAATAATAATAATAATAATAATAATAATAATAATAATAAACAAGGGGATAATAATAATAATAATAATAATAATAATAATAATAATAATAATAATAATAATAATAATAATAATAATAATAATAATAATAATAATAATAATAATAATAATAATAATAATAATAAAAACAAGGGGATAATAATAATAATAATAATAATAATAATAATAATAATAATAATAATAATAATAATAATAATAATAATAAAAACAAGGGGATAATAATAATAATAATAATAATAATAATAATAATAATAATAATAATAATAATAATAATAATAAAAACAAGGGGATAATAATAATAATAATAATAATAATAATAATAATAATAATAATAATAATAATAATAATAATAATAATAATAATAATAAACAAGGGGATAATAATAATAATAATAATAATAATAATAATAATAATAATAATAATAATAATAATAATAATAATAATAATAATAATAATAATAATAATAATAATAATAATAATAATAATAATAATAAACAAGGGGATAATAATAATAATAATAATAATAATAATAATAATAATAATAATAATAATAATAATAATAATAATAATAATAATAATAATAATAAAGGGGATAATAATAATAATAATAATAATAATAATAATAATAATAATAATAATAATAATAATAATAATAATAATAATAATAATAATAATAATAAAAACAAGGGGATAATAATAATAATAATAATAATAATAATAATAATAATAATAATAATAATAATAATAATAATAATAATAATAATAATAATAATAATAATAATAATAATAATAAAAACAAGGGGATAATAATAATAATAATAATAATAATAATAATAATAATAATAATAATAATAATAATAATAATAATAATAATAATAATAACAGGGGATAATAATAATAATAATAATAATAATAATAATAATAATAATAATAATAATAATAATAATAATAATAATAATAATAATAATAATAATAATAATAATAATAATAATAATAATAATAATAATAAAATAATAATAATAATAATAATAATAATAATAATAATAATAATAATAATAATAATAATAATAATAATAATAATAATAATAATAATAATAATAATAATAATAATAATAATAATAAAAACAAGGGGATAATAATAATAATAATAATAATAATAATAAAAAAAGGGGATAATAATAATAATAATAATAATAATAATAATAATAAAAACAAGGGGATAATAATAATAATAATAATAATAATAATAATAATAATAATAATAATAATAATAATAATAATAATAATAATAATAATAATAATAATAATAATAATAATAATAATAATAAACAAGGGATAATAATAATAATAATAATAATAATAATAATAATAATAATAATAATAATAATAATAATAATAATAATAAAAACAAGGGGATAATAATAATAATAATAAAAACAAGGGGATAATAATAATAATAATAATAATAATAATAATAATAATAATAATAATAATAATAATAATAATAATAATAATAATAATAATAATAATAAAAACAAGGGGATAATAATAATAATAATAATAATAATAATAATAATAATAATAATAATAATAATAATAATAATAATAATAATAATAATAATAATAATAATAATAATAATAATAATAATAAAAAATAATAATAATAATAATAATAATAATAATAATAATAATAATAATAATAATAATAATAATAATAATAATAATAATAATAATAATAATAATAATAATAATAATAAAAACAAGGGGATAATAATAATAATAATAATAATAATAATAATAATAATAATAATAATAATAATAATAATAATAATAATAATATAAAAACAAGGGGATAATAATAATAATAATAATAATAATAATAATAATAATAATAATAATAATAATAATAATAATAATAATAATAATAATAATAATAAAAACAAGGGGATAATAATAATAATAATAATAATAATAATAATAATAATAATAATAATAATAATAATAATAATAATAATAATAATAATAATAATAATAATAATAATAATAATAAACAAGGGGATAATAATAATAATAATAATAATAATAATAATAATAATAATAATAATAATAATAATAATAATAATAATAATAATAATAATAATAATAATAATAAAAACAAGGGGATAATAATAATAATAATAATAATAATAATAATAATAATAATAATAATAATAATAATAATAATAATAATAATAATAATATAATAATAATAATAATAATAATAATAATAATAATAATAATAAAAACAAGGGGATAATAATAATAATAATAATAATAATAATAATAATAATAATAATAATAATAATAATAAAAACAAGGGATAATAATAATAATAATAATAATAATAATAATAATAATAATAATAATAATAATAATAATAATAATAATAATAATAATAAAAACAAGGGGATAATAATAATAATAATAATAATAATAATAATAATAATAATAATAATAATAATAATAATAATAATAATAATAATAATAATAATAATAATAATAATAATAATAATAAAAACAAGGGGATAATAATAATAATAATAATATAATAATAATAATAATAATAATAATAATAATAATAATAATAATAATAATAATAATAATAATAATAATAATAATAATAATAAAAACAAGGGGATAATAATAATAATAATAATAATAATAATAATAATAATAATAATAATAATAATAATAATAATAATAATAATAATAATAATAATAATAATAATAATAAAAACAAGGGGATAATAATAATAATAATAATAATAATAATAATAATAATAATAATAATAATAATAATAATAAAATAATAATAAAAACAAGGGGATAATAATAATAATAATAATAATAATAATAAAAACAAGGGGATAATAATAATAATAATAATAATAATAATAATAATAATAATAATAATAATAATAATAATAATAATAATAAACAAGGGGATAATAATAATAATAATAATAATAATAATAATAATAATAATAATAATAATAATAATAATAATAATAATAATAATAATAATAATAATAATAAACAAGGGGATAATAATAATAATAATAATAATAATAATAATAATAATAATAATAATAATAATAATAATAATAAACAAGGGGATAATAATAATAATAATAATAATAATAATAATAATAATAATAATAATAATAATAATAATAATAATAATAATAATAATAATAATAATAATAAAAAATAATAATAATAATAATAATAATAATAATAATAATAATAATAATAAAAACAAGGGGATAATAATAATAATAATAATAATAATAATAATAATAATAATAATAATAATAATAATAATAATAATAATAATAATAATAATAATAATAATAATAAAAACAAGGGGATAATAATAATAATAATAATAATAATAATAATAATAATAATAATAATAATAATAATAATAATAATAATAATAATAATAATAATAATAATAATAATAATAATAAAAACAAGGGGATAATAATAATAATAATAATAATAATAATAATAATAATAATAATAATAATAATAATAATAATAATAATAATAATAATAATAATAATAAAAACAAGGGGATAATAATAATAATAATAATAATAAA
>NC_090731.1:96787392-96804892 GCF_036898095.1 Palaemon carinicauda | reverse complement strand
TTCACCACTTCGCGGATTTTTTTCAGAGCCCATATATATAAACATATCGCGGATTTTCCGGAAATTTAGAAAATACCGCGATATATGAAGACCCCAAATACGATATTTCGTTACCTGTAATTCCATTAATACTGTAATTAGTAATATCTACTCTTACTGATTGTTCATTGCATTACATATGACATAATTCAGTACAGAAAGAGATAAAACACGAAAAGAGAATGTGATCATACGATAATTCAGTATACAGTACGTAGTAAAATTAAATCGAACATGAAACGCAAATCAGATGCAGTCATACCGTATTAGAATGGTGTAAGGCTGCTGATGGCTACTACTGTACTACAAATGTAATGGATGTGCATCTTTTCCATGAATCTTTTGTATGTATACGTACATAGTACTGCATCCAATAATATTCTTTGTTGCAAAAATCACATCTCGAATAAGCGTACGAGAGAGAGAGAGAGAGAGAGAGAGAGAGAGAGAGAGAGAGAGAGAGAGAGAGAGAGAGAGAGAGATTGACACACATAGAATGAGAAATGAAACAAAAACAGTGATGAGAGAGAGAGAGAGAGAGAGAGAGAGAGAGAGAGAGAGAGAGAGAGAGAGAGAGAGAGAGAGAGAGAGAGATATCCAATAAAACACACAATAGGACAAGAAACAAAAACAGTGATGAGAGAGAGAGAGAGAGAGAGAGAGAGAGAGAGAGAGAGAGAGAGAGAGAGAGAGAGAGAGAGAGAGAGAGAGAGAGAGAGAGACATATCCTACAACAAAACAAGCGTAAAATAGCGTACGTAAAGCTGTACTGTATACGTAGGGTACCTTGTGCTTTGAATTGATAACTACTATGTAGCATATAAGACGGATTGTGATTGGTTCAAGCGCTGATAGATGACGAATCAGAACCCAAGTTTTGTAATCTAGCCTGTGATTGGTGTTTTGACCGCTTCTCCAACCTCCAGCATCTTTTCGCGGCCACTTCGTTCGCCGTTCTCTCGCCGGGTAGATGCTGCTACGTTATTGTGAACTTTAATCTGTGCTGTGCGTGACTGTTTTAAGTTGCACTTTTTGTTGAACTTTCTGTTAAACCCTAATGTACAATGGCTCCCAAGCGTTCTGCTTCTACTAAGGCTGGTAGTGAGCCTAAACGCCACCGAAAGATGATGACGATTGCTGAGAAGGTGACGCTTCTCGATATGTTAAAAGAATGCAGAAGTTACGCGGCCGCAGCCCGCCATTTTGGAATGAACGAATCCACCGTTCGCTACATCAAGAAGGACGAGGCGAACATTAGAAAGACGGCTACCATCACCTTTAGCAGATCAGCGAAGCGAGTCGTTACCACGCGTAATAAAACGATCGTACGCATGGAAGGTGCTTTAGCAGTGTGGATTGCCGACTGCCGGAAGAAGAACATAGCCTTGGATACGAACACCATCCGAACCAAGGCTTTGAGCTTGTATGAGAATTTTGCGGCAAAGGAACCTCAAGACGACGATGGCGACCATGCTGAAGAAGAAGATGATGTAGATGAACCTCAACCAGGGACATCCACTGATTCCCAGCCTCAGAAACAACGTTTTTCCGCCAGCAAAGGATGGTTAGCGAAGTTTCAGAAACGCTTCGGCCTGAAAAGCGTTTCCCTGCATGGCGAGGCTGCTTCCGCTGACACTGCCGCTGCTGAAACTTACGCGAACGAGACGTTCAAGAACATTATCGCTGAAGGTGGATACAAGCCGGAACAAGTATTTAATATGGATGAGACCGGCTTGTTTTGGAAGAGAATGCCGTCGCGAACTTTCCTGTTCAAAGAGGAAGCCAAAGCCTCTGGCTTTAAAGCATTCAAGGATCGCGTTACCCTCGTGATGTGTGGCAATGCTGCTGGATTTTTGCTAAAGCCGGGGCTTATTTATAAGTCGAAAAATCCTCGCGCTTTGAAAAATAAAAATAAGAATCTCCTTCCCGTGTACTGGATGCATAATCAAAAAGCATGGATTACGAAGATGCTGACCTCCAACTGGTTCCACCAGTGTTTTATCCAGCAATTCAGCAAATATCTCGTAGAGAAGGGCTTGCCATTCAAGATCCTTCTCCTTATGGATAACGCTGGTGGACACGCAACTGACCTGTCGCATGAGGGCATTCAGGTTGAGTTCCTGCCACCCAACACCACGTCATTAATTCAACCGATGGACCAGGGGGTTATCAGGGCGTTCAAGGCCCTCTACACGAAGAATACCTTGGCGGACCTCGTTGCGTGTGTGGATGCTGCCCAAGAAGATGAAGATGAAAATTTCAATTTGAAGGCGTACTGGTGGAAGTACACAATAGCCACGTGCCTGCAGAACATTCAGAAGGCACTGCTAGAAATGAAACCTGCAACCATTAATGCGAGCTGGAAGAAGTTGTGGCCCCAGATTGTTTACGACGACGAGGGATTTACACCGTCTGAAATTCAACACTCTGCAATACGCAAATCTGTGCAGTTGGCTGCGATAATTGGAGGTGACGGGTTTGGTGACATGACGACTGAAGACGTCGACGAGTTGTTGGACTGCCATTCCCAGATGCTAACTGACGTAGACCTAGAAGACCTGACGAAATCGGCCAGTGAAGAAGACAGTGAAACGCAGGAAGAGACCCAAGAAAATGTCGAAGAAACGGGCTTAACATTAGAACGGCTTGCCAAGTTCTGCAACCATGCGAAGGAGTTGAAAGAAATGTCGCAAGAGTGGGACGAGGATATGGTTCGGTCTATGCAATTTTGCAACAAGATCGATGACGACATAACTCCCTACAGGATGCTCTTCGAGCGAAAAAAGAAGCAGCGGCAGCAACCTCCGATCATAATGTTCTTCCAGCCTCGCAAAAAAGAGCCAGTTCCTCCTGCTAGTACGCCTTCGGAAGAAATTGAAGAAGTGTCCCAGGAAGGAGTTGAAGAGGTGTCCCAGGAAAAGACACCTCCGTCTGAAGAGACGTAAAATACTATCATTGGCTGCACAGTAGAAGACATCATCAGCTTCATCATCATCATTTCTACTGTGCAGCAAATTCATCGCCATCATCATTCAAGTTTTTCTTCAACTTCTTTCGTGGCGAGTACAGTAACAATCTTTATTTTTTACTTTAATATTCTAACATTTTAATATTTGTGCCTGTTTTAGTTTAGTATGCATTAAGTTAAAGGGAAGGTTTTAAAAGTCTGAATGTACATGTTATAACCTATCATATTTTTTTGTTTAAAATTTACATTTACTGTACGTACGTAAAACAACTCTCTCTCTCTCTCTCTCTCTCTCTCTCTCTCTCTCTCTCTCTCTCTCTCTCTCTCTCTCTCTCTCTCTCTCTCTCTCTCTCTCTCTCTCTTAAATTGTTTTCCTGCTTTGCTACGTATGTACTGTATGATTTTATATAGATACGCTAAATAATATTTGTAATACTGTAACACATTTTCTAAAAGCTTTTACTGTAATATCATTATTTATCACTTTCATCATGCGCGTTAAATACCTTCGTTTGTTTACTGAGCGTGGTTGTTTACTGAGCGTACTTTATGACGCCGTCGTTTCAGGCGGCGTCATAAAGAAAAACATTTCACTTGGAAGTCCTAAGAAAAATTAAGTAAAACATTGGTAAATAACAAAATCAACATACTGTACTGAATAATCAATATAATCGATGCAAAAACTAACCTATACACAGATGTGTAAATGCGTTTATTTCTTCATTATGATCAGAGATAAACGTAAACAAAACATTGGTTGCCATTTTTTATCGTGCTTTTTGGCGTGTTTAGGAAACGCATGATATAAAATCGCCTTTAATATTTGTGCCTGTTTTAGTTTAGAGCACTGTAGTACATGCATTAAGTGTTCTGTACATTAAAGGGTAGTTTGTTAACAGTACTACGTAAAAGGGAAGGTTTTAAAAGTCTGAATATACATGTTAAAAAAATACGTAAATATGATGTCACTACTTTGCGGATTTTCACCTATCGCGGTTGGGTCTGGAACCTATCTACCGTGATAAACGAGGGCTCACTGTATATATATATATATATATATATATATATATATATATATATATATATATATATATATATATATATATATATATATATATATTATATATATATATATATACATATATATATGTATATATATATATATATATATATATATATATATATATATATATATATATATATATATATATATATATATATACATATATATATGTATATATATATATATATATATATATATATATATGATCAGCACCCAGGCCCCCTCTCCAAAAAAGCTCGGATCAGCGAGGGCAAGGCATTGGCTGCTGATGACTCAGCAGGTAAACCTAGGCTCCTCCAAACCCCCGATCCTTAGCTCACAAGGATGGTGTGGATGCAGCCACTAAAGGAACTAACAACTTCGAGAGGGACTCGAATCCCTGTCAGGCAACTACCAGGCAGAGATGCTACCAATATGCCACAACACTACATTAGTTGTTTCAAGTGGCTCATTTGTATACCACTTTTATAAGACTATCTTGTTAATTTTAATTCAAGAATCCATTGTTAACTAGCACTTGTGATATGCTTTCCAGTTTCTCATGTTTGAATCTCCATGACGAACAATGACATAGGGCCCTCTTAATTAACAAAGGCCTTGATGGTAGTGGTCTAATACTGGGAAGAGTACTCACTCTCACCATACAAGCATTGTCCCAAGTTTTTGGGTTTTGTGTAAACCTTTGTCTTAAATCCGTTGTTGCTGGCCTTGACCAGATCATAAAGGAATAGAAGACATTCAAAGCAATGATCAAGGGTAAATTTCAATGAGCTGCATTGATCAGAGGTTTGGCAAAGCTCTGACATAAATGCCTGGTTTTTTAATCTTTTCAAATACTCTTCCTTTTTTTTACCCCATATAAAAATTCAAAAAGAAGGCAGCAAGCAGGGATCCCATGGTGATGCCATCCTTTTTAATATATGTGCCCTTTATGTGAGGTGAAGGGTGCCTTTCCAGGAGAGCATAAATGGCTGTTTCCGGGATGTTAAGAGTGATCGGGCTAAAGTTCCTATAAACCTGTTCCATCATTTAATTTTTACTTTTTTCAACTAACCACTTGTATTCAAACTGCACTATTCTTCATGGGAATAATCTTCCAACATTAATTTAAGGGCGATTAATGTTCAATGTATCTTCACCCACATTTAGATTGAGAGCGAGGTAGTCATGAGTGCCCTTTTCAGTTAAATTTCCTGAAAGAGGGCCATTGGTAGTTCACTACTAACATGAGCTCTTCAATACAGGGACATACACTAAGGATGTCAGGGAGAAAGTCGTAACAATATTGAAAATTATCAATGTAGAAGTTAGATTTAAGTTTCGAAGCTAAGGCATTGCATGGATAATCCAAATGGTGCTTGATAGTTTGAGCCATCAAACAGGGCTTCGAAGTGGCTCCAAACAGGAATACTTTAAAGCAGTCAGCGACAACTTTCGTCATATGCAGAAGTTAGATTTAAGCTTCGAAGCTAAAGCATTGGATGGATTATCCAAATGGTGCTTGACAGTTTGAGTAAGCAAACAGGGCCTCGAAGAATACTTTAAAGCAGTCATCAACAACTTTCGTCATATTGGGGTTTTAAAAAGAGAAACCAACAAAAATCTATATTCTCTGAGTAGATATCTATCTGAAGGAAAGCTCTGAATATATTCACGGTTAGGCTAAAGGGTTTTTCTCCTGAAATTACAATAATGGATTCAATCTTAGATGCAAGTTTGTGTCCTGTATATAGAGAATGGGTTAGAGATTGTGAATTAGATCCCAAATTAAAAGATGCAATTGAAGACAATGCTTATTGAAGCTATCATTTAGGTCTCAATGACGGGATGATATGGTAAGTAATGCACTTGTCTGTTGCTATGAGGCTCTAATGACACAGGTTCAGTGAGACCCTCAGTGATATATTCATCGGAGATGTTTTTCAACTTAGCAAACAATTGCGCTTCATATTGATTAAGGGACATTAATTGTGCGAAAGCTCAATCACAATCTATCTCGGTGGCTTTTACTACTTTTGCAGGACAATTGAACTTTGTCCTTTGGTTTATATATTACGTTTTACACTTCAAAAATATCACCGGCTTAAGCCTCAAGCTGGCTAAAAAGTTCATTGACAATACCAATAGTGTGTAGCTTACCGAGTCTCATTCAGAGGTATTATCATTACGGGATTTTCTAAACTTAAGTGGATAAGGGTAATTGATTGGACACTGACTACTTGAGGATTTGCTTCTTAACGAGACCAGTCTAAAAATCCTACTCACACCCTATAGCCAAGAATGATAAGTACTATTATTTTATTTGTGTTCGATCTACCGGAATCCAGACATAGATGATTCTATCTTCGATTGTCTTCTTACCATTATGGCTAAGATACAAGAAGATGATAGAAAGGCTTCTTTTGTCTTTGTTGGTGATTTTAATGCTCACCATAGGGAGTGGTTAAGTTCTATCTCTCCTACCGATCGCCATGGCTTAAGAGCTTTAGACTTTGCCTCTGAATCAGGCTGTGAGCAAATCATAAATGAAGCTACTCACAGGTCTGGTAATTGCTTGGACCTCGTATACACTGACTCCCCTGGCGTTATAACTAGTAAGGTTGGTTCTCCAGTCGGGACATCTGATCATGCCTTGATTTCATTATTAGTGAAGACTGAGCAGCCTGTCCCTGATATATCATATTCTTGTAAAATTTATATGAAATCCCAAGCAGACTGGAATGGGATTTTACATGATCTTTTGTGCTTGAATTGGTCACAATTATATAATAGTGTAGATCCTGCTGTCCCTTTGAATGAGAATCTAGTCAACATAATTGATAGGCGTATCCCTTCTCGTGTGCTAAGGTACCGAGTGAAGGACAAACCGTGGTTCAATGATGATTGTAGACGTGCTTATTTGGAGAAACAGGAGGCCTATCATCTTTGGAAGGGTAACAGATCAGATTTGACCTGGAACAACTATACTCAGCTTCGACCTTTTGCTCAGAGAGTTTATGCCTCAACTGAAAAGGAGTACAATTTTAACCATAAAAGAAACACTTTCTGGTACAACTCAGGAACATAAATGGTGGTCTACCCTTAAATCTGCACTCTTTGGTGTAGATGCAACAGTTCATCCTTTACTTAAACCAGATGGCTCAGTCACTCACTGTCCAAAGGAAAAGGCAACCCTTTTGGCTGATGTTTTTGACAGTAAACAGAGTAATGAAAAACTTGAACTTCCTCATTCCTGTTTTCCTGAGGCTAAACTAACTAGTTTAGCTTTTCGATCTCGTGAGATTAAAGCTCTGTTGATGGACCTTGATGCTTATGGAGGTGTAGACCCAAATGGTATTTTTCCTTTGTTTTTTATAAAGACAGCAGATTTCTTAGCTCCAAAGTTATCTGTTATTTTGCGCAAGTTAGCAAGAAGAGGAGCTTTTAGCACTTGTTGGAGAATTGGTAATGTTACTCCTCTATGTAAATGTGTTTGTGGTAGCTCAAGTCCCACTGATTACCACCCAATTTCCATAACTCCCATATTATCTAAAGTTTTTGAACGTCTTCTGGCAAAACGTCTTAATAGGTTTGCTGAAGGTAATCATCTACTCCCTAGTTTGCAATTTGGTTTTCGTAAAGGCCTTGGAGCATGTGATGCCCTTCTTACAATCTCCAATGCTGTACAGAAATCCCTTGATTGTGGTCGGGAAGTTCGTATGATTGGCCTTGATTTTAGTGCTGCCTTTGACCGTATTAATCATGAGGCCCTTGTTTTCAAACTGAAACAGTTGGGAGTGGGTGGGTCGTTTCTTAGCATTATTATTGATTTTTTAAGTAATAGATCTCAAAGAGTTGTTGTTGATGGGCACCATAGTGATTATAGGAATGTGATATCCGGTGTTCCACAGGGTAGTGTTCTTGGCCCATTACTTTTCATACTATATACTCATGACATGTGGTTTGGCCTAGAAAACAAGCTTGTTGCATATGCAGATGATGCTACTCTCTTTGCATCAATTCCATCCCCTGAATGTAGATCTAGGGTTGGTGAATCCCTTAATAGAGATTTAGCTAGAATTAGTGCATGGTGCAAATTATGGGGTATGAAGTTGAATCCTAACAAAACTCAAAGTATGATTGTAAGTAGGTCAAGGACGGTGGCTCCTAAACATCCGGATCTCAGTATTGATAATGTTTCTTTAAATATGTATGACTCTTTCAAAATTTTAGGTGTGATTCTCGACAGTAAATTTACTTTTGAGAAACATATAAGGTCTGTGTCTTCTTCAATTGCACAAAAAATAGGCTTATTGAGAAAGTCTTTCAAGATTTTCGGTGATCAATCTATTCTGAAGAAGTGTTTTAATTCTTTCATTCTACCTTGTTTTGAGTATTGTTCTCCTGTCTGGTCTTCAGCTGCTGATTCTCATCTTAATTTGTTGGACAGAAACTTACGGTCTATTAAATTTCTTATTCCTGATCTAAATATTAATCTCTGGCACCGTCGTTCAATTAGTTCATTATGCATGTTGCATAATATTTTTCATAACTCTGACCATCCTTTACATTCAGATCTCCCTGGACAATTCTATCCTGTTCGTAATACTAGGCAGGCAGTTAATTCTAATAGCCAGGCCTTCTCCATCACGAGGCTCAATACTACGCAGTACTCTAGAAGTTTTATTCCAGCTGTTACCAAGTTGTGGAATGATCTTCCTAATCGGGTGGTTGAATCAGTAGAACTTCAAAAGTTCAAAGTTGGAGCAAATGCTTTTTTGTTGACCAGGCGGACATGAGTTTTTTATAGTTTATTTATGACATATTTGTTTTTGATGTTGTTAATAGTTTATATATGACATGTCTGTTTTGACGTTGTTACTGTTTTTAGAATGATTTATTGTTAATTTGTTCTCTTCATTTATTTATTTCCTTATTTCCTTTCCTCACTGGGCTATTTTTCCCTGTTGGAGCCCCTGGGCTTATAGCATCTTGCTTTTCCAACTAGGGTTGTAGCTTGGATAGTAATAATAATAATAATAATAATATTAGTACAGTATTGCAAATTCCATTCTCATTGTTCATTTTGCTATTTTAGGAGGTGATGATAAAACACTGGTATGTTAGTATATTGGTAGACTTCTCTACATAGTTACTCTCAGACAACCAGTGTCGTATGTTGAACAACAAAAAGTATCAGCAATTAAATACAAAATGAGTATCAAGGATAGAATTCGTATTAAAGAATTATCATGCGAAGATTCATCTCCACAGTTTATTTTTATTTATCTATTCTATTTTGTGACTATCATTACCATGATTTATGTTAGCTAGCCTTTTTATTCCATTTTGGTTTTATCCATTCTACAATAAGTTGCTGTTTCAATATGACAACCAGCCTCAACCATCCCTCCTTTTTTTCCTTGAAACCGCTAAGTCTCTGTTACCTTTTGATAATATATCCAACATCATGTCCTCTCTATAGTATATTCATCACCCTTTTGTGCTGCATGATTTGCCCTTCATCTCATATCACCAGTCTTCGATGCTTATGACATCGTGCAGATACGATTTTCCAAGGTGCTTCCTTAAATGTCCGTATGAAATTTTTCATGGTTCCTATTTCCTTATTCCAGGATAAATTATTTTCAAATCCTGATTATAAATTATACATATGAGGTTATATCTATTTCATTCATATCGATCTGTGTAATTCTAAATTTGTGTTTGTTTTAGGAATTTTAAGATCAGCTACACAGCCAATTCCATTATTAATTTTTACGCAATTGTTATATATGCCAGACAATTAGGTTTTTTGCAGGTATATTCCTCTGGAGTTGCAAGATTACCCCTTGTATTTTTATAGACACCTCTTAAGACGTCTGTTTCTACAAAGAGATCCATCCAAATTTTTGGATCTTACCACCTCAAGCTTTGCATAAACATCTGTTGCATATCCGCCTTCACCCGCCTGAATTTTGGTGGCCTGGGGATAAGGCGTCCTGTTTCAAATGTCCTGTTGATCTCCAACCACCATCGTGAGAGGAGTTGAATTCCCTCCCTTGACCCATCAATTTTATTGTGTGCACTTTATCATCACCTTGTAACTAAGAGGTGAATCAACCGTTGTTAACACTTGTGCCCCATCTTGAGTGACTTTCTAGAAGCATATTCTCGTATTCTTGAGGCTCAAGAGTCCCTTTAAACAATAAAAATGTCATCAATAGGGCTTCCTAATTAACGTCATCGCTGAGAAGTAGAATAACAAGGGTCACCTGGACAGAGGTTTGCAGAAACCATGGGAACTTCAAAGGAATCAGACATCACCCCAGATTACAGGACATCTTTCTGAAAAGGTAAATTAGCAAATGTGTCTATGTGGCCATATGAATGTTTAGGTGTACTTTATTTCAGTATATTCATGTTTTATCTGGCTATGAACATCCGGGCGTGCGTGCACGAGTCTTTGTATCGAAATGGTTATTCCCATATATATTTTTTGTTTCTACTTTTTTTAACTAACCTCTTTCTTACGGAATAGCCCTGTTTCGTGTGCATCTAAATGTTTATTCCCGTTTATATTTCCTTTTACAGTTTTTGACTAATCCCTTCCCTATGGAATTATTGTGTTTAATTTATTTATAAACTCCGACAATCTTAACAGATTACAGTTTTTTATTAGATATTTTGTAAATTTTATTAAAAAGTCTTAGAAAGTTATGTGAACTTTTTCTTTTCTTTAATAAATGTATAGGATAAGTTAAAGCAATCATTGATTTTAACGAGACTCTTGTGCCTATTTTTTTTTTATCTTATTTAACAAACGCTATTACGATTCTAAATTAAATAATTGGGAAACTCCTGTAATCTGATTATATAAACTCTTTATGTTGTTTTATATATACATTTTTGATTGATGCCTTGAATAAAATCAAATACCATTTTTTTCAAGAATGAAACTGAAATCATATATTTCACCAAAACAATGCTTCATAAAAGAAAGTGAAATAATTACATTTAGTTATGTCTCAAACTATTTCATCCAAAAAAATTTTTAGTTTTAAGAACTTTAAATCTCATATGGTTTCGTTTTAAACATACGACCATAAATAAGTGTCTCTTACATTTTTGTCCGTGGTGATGGAGTGAACAGTTGCTCTTATCCCATTACAAGGTGATATATTCGTTAAGCTTTAATACACCTTAACCCATACAGGATCTGAATATCTGTTATATGGCTCCAGGGCACCAGTCACCCGTTGAAATACTAACACTAGGGAGTTATTGGATCATTTGACTGGCCAGCCAGTACTTCATCGGATCCTTCTCTCTAGTTACGGCTCCTTTTTTCCATCGCCTAGACATACACCGCGTTATATGGCCTATTCTTTCCACATTCTCCTCTGTCCTCATACACCTGACAACAGTAAGATTACCAATCCATTCTTTTTCGCTCAAGGGGTTAACTATTGCACTGTAATTGTCCAGTGGCTAGTTTCCTCTTGATAAGGGTAGATGAGACTCTAGCTATGGTAAACAGCTCTTCTAGGAGAAGGACACTCCAAAATCAAACCATCATTCTCTAGTCTTGGGTAGTGCCTTAGCTTGTATCGTGGTGTTCCACTGTCTTGGGGTAGAGTTCTCTTGCTCGAGGGTATACTCAGGCAAACTATTCTATCTCACTTAGCTTCCTCTTTTTTTTTTATTTTTATAGTTTTTAAATAAAAGTTTTATTTCAATGTTGTTCCTGCTCTTGTTATTTTATTTTAATTGTTCAGTACTTTTCTTGTATGTTTATTCCCTTGATTCATTTCCTCACTGAGCTATTTTACCCTGTTGGAGCCCTTAGGCTTATGGCATCCTGCTTTTCCAACTAGGGCGGTGGCTTAGCTAATAATAATAATAATAATTTTTTATATAATTATCATTATTATATTATTATTATTTTTATTATTATTACTATTATCATTATCATTATTATTACTATTATTATTATTATTATTATTATTATTATTATTATTATTATTATTATTATTATTATTATTATTATTATTATTATTATTATTATTATTATTCCATACATGCCGTATATGATGATATAAAATCCAAGATATTGTATTTTGTAGTATATGTACGGTGATAAGAAATAATTCCAATATCCTCTCTCTCTCTCTCTCTCTCTCTCTCTCTCTCTCTCTCTCTCTCTCTCTCTCTCTCTCTCTCTCTCTCTCTCTCTCTCTCTCTCTAGAATAAAGGTAAAAGTTATGTAGTTAAATTCCTCTTAATTCATCATAACCCTTAATGACTGTCTTTTAAATAAGTGTCTGACTGCAAGTAGAAATGTAAGGAAGTTAGACTTACCATAAAATTTCTGATAACCTTATAACTTTCATGTTTGTTATCGAAAAAAATCACTTTTTTATGAACCTTTTTAACATATAAAATGATAAAAGCAATATGTTCAACTTTCCTTAACATTTTTTCAGATACAGTGTCGGGTTGCAATATTTTCGACTCTCAATATTTCCGGGATACTACACAGCCCCATTACAGGAATTTAGCAGCCTATTGTCCTTGATAATATAAGTATTTAGGTTTTATAAATCGATAGTAGGATTTAAGTACTTTATTTTGTTCTGTATGTGTATAGTGAAAGAATATGTCACTTTATAGAACGAAAATCTAACCTGCATCTAAAATTGACTGTGGGCGGGGAACGCTTACTTTACATTAATGTCCTCCATATGACATTTTGGCCCTAGTTGTTTTTCCATGTCATAAAGTCTGTCTTTATGACCTAGATCATAGCTTTATCATTGCATTAACGTAGGTGAGGGATTTTGGTGATTAAGTACAATATTGTATTGAGGTGCGTTCTGACTTATATCAAAACTTGAGTTACAACTCGTTATAGGGACGGCTCTCCATTCTAACCCGAGGACCTACTAACTGTAGGCCTTTATGTAATATGGTAGATCGAGATCAAAATGTACATTCAGTTCTTTAAAAGCAATTATTCCTACACTCACCAAGTCAGTGGCTGTGATGAAAGGAACACCAAGAGTTGTACAAGCAAACTCGAGGCTAAATGCATATAATTATAAATGATATTAGAATAGGCGTACCAATTAGAATATAATATAAAAAAAGAGATTCTAAATAGATATATGGAAGTTTTTATAGTATTTGATAATACAAAATTCCGTTTGGAAAATTTTATAATATATAATAGAGTAACCATAGAAATACTCTCTCTCTCTCTCTCTCTCTCTCTCTCTCTCTCTCTCTCTCTCTCTCTCTCTCTCTCTCTCTCTCTCTCTCTCTCTCTCTCTCTCTCTCTGAAATTAAGGTAAAGTTTTGGAAGTTATTTGTCTTTATCCTATCATAAGCTTGAAAATTATAATTTTTTATAAAATGTGTGATTTTATGTTTAAACAAAATTAAATCAAAATTTGTATAAAACTTTTGGTACTTTGATAACTTTCTAATTTTTCATCGAAAAAAATATGCATTTTTTTCTACAAGAAGGCTCCTTGAAAGATATAAAATGGTAACAAAAGATATGTTCATCATAACTCAATATCATTTTTATATGAGGCTAAAAATCTTGAACGAAAAATCTCTGTGCCTTTAAAAGCGAAAGGCTCTAACACTGACTGAGGGATATATCAACTGCTGTGTAAACAAACTACGGTTGACTGATTAGAAGCATAAGGGATATTGCAGTACCAATGCAAATACATTAGTTACAATAGATTCTGGGTACATGCACATAACGTTTGGTAACATTTGATAATATAAATCACTCTATAGTAAAACATTGTACTATTTAATAACGCAATAAGAAACTATCTCAGTACTCTCTCTCTCTCTCTCTCTCTCTCTCTCTCTCTCTCTCTCTCTCTCTCTCTCTCTCTCTCTCTCTCTCTCAAAAGGTGAATAGGTGATTAATGTGATGGTGTAAATTATTTCTTCTCTTTAAAAAGAGTGTTTAATTTTTGATAGAAAAATAAGGATTTTGACATTTATGTAACTTACCTGAAGATCTGATAACTTATTTTTTAAGTTAGAATTATATAATTAAAAAATAAAGCCCTTTAAAGACATAAAAAAAAAATTAATGATAACAAATGGGCTCACCTATAATCACCATTATATTTTCATCATGTAAGAAATCTGAAAGATAATTCTACCGGTTTCCAAAACCCAAAGTCTCAGGGTGCGAGAGGAGACTTTCTTTTAAGCTCAGGATTTTCCTTTTTTTTCTTTCTCTTTTTTTTTACAATTTTTTAATTTCTAGCATTGTATAATGTTTTTAATTGGTACCAATTCGTCAAATGTGGCTAAGTGAATCCACGGTTGGTGAATCACTGGTTATGGAAGGTAGGCTATAATGTATATCAATAAGTGGAACTTGCAAATACTGAAAAGTACAAAAGGAAATAAAGTAAAACTTAAAAATGGCAAAACCATGCCCATCTGGCATACAAAATACACATTGCTTGAATAATAGGAACCCGGTACATATATCAAAAATTATAAAATAGAAAGAGCATCTGGTACTACATCATATTTCCCAGTTATAAGTTGGATATTTGTATATCGTTGGTTGGAACTATATTCCACTATATCAGTACATGATCTCAATTTCAGAATATTTCAGGATTAACAATGCCCTGCTATTTTCTTTTCTGCTACGGGTCATAAAACCAGACAGGTAACATCAAAATTTGTGATTCTTCTTCGATTATAGAATCCTTTTTTGGGGGAGAAAGAAGACAACTTCTTAGAAAAGTAAGCCACAAGAAATATTTACTCTCTGTGACCCTTTTTGGGTGACACTGTTTTGCTCTTTCATCTAATGCTAACTAAAAAGCCGCAGATGAATTTGGAGATCTAAGAACAAAACAATTGACTAAAATATTGGTAATTTATCAAATGGCCCTGTACATCTTCCATCCAGAGGGATATAAACTTTATTTTATAGGAGTTTTATCAAAGGATCAGAAATACTGGAAAAGATTTGACAAAGGTTCTGTAATAGCCAACCAAAGCAGGAATGGATTTCTTGCCATGAGGTGGTTGTCTACAGCTAGGAACTTTTAATATTTTTGGTTTGAGGATTGTCTTTCCATACCCAATCTCATGACTTGGCAAAATCGCACTTATGCAAGTTATCGATTAAACCAGCATCTTTTAATTCTGAATAATTATATGACGTATTTCAGATGTGTGAACCAATCAGGACTACAACAAGATTAAATCAACTACATAACAACTTATTCTTCTATAAAACTTGTGAATCTATATATAATAATATGGGGTCCAATGTTTTCCCGTCGATTTCAAATGTTAATTCCTTGTAACTGGTTGGACTCCCTTCTAGAAGTGATTAACTCACTAAGAAAAAAATGATGTTGGCATTTTTCAAAATAATTTTCTATTTCTTTCAAATTAAAATTTTGGCTAAAACCGATTTGGTTATGACTCAGCAAATTTAAGCCAAACATCCAATATTATTGGTGAAAGATTAGTTTCTTGTTTCTAGTGGACTGATGAACTGAAATGGAGTATCTGTTTGTTTTGGTTTGTACATAACTTTAAGCAATACATGATGTTCTGACTGATGGCTAAAACACCTCGATGAATGGTGGCAGAGTGGACTGTCTCTGTTTCAATGCTTGCAGATGGTCCTGCAGCCAACCAGCAAATGAAGGACTAGAGTGGTTTAGGAACATGTTCACCTTCATCATTGCACAGTTCTCCCTTTAATTCCCATAAGTGATTGGTCTACGAACTTATAGCAGCTCGGACAACAAAAGCACCCTCAAAAAGATGCCTGATGTCATTCTCAGTCGTCTTTGGCATAGCATCCTGTATGGCAGCATATTGGACAGCTGTAGTGAAGACACTATCAGACTCATTACGTCATTTTGGTTTCTTGGAGTGAATATCATTGATTTGAGGGGCAATGTTGTCCTTGATATCTAGTTTAGATGGCTCTGTGTGCATGTCATTTGATTCCTGCATACTAGAGTAGGTAGACTTGAGGTCAATCATGTTGAGAACTTCTCCAGCCTGTAGTAGACTGTGAACCAGGCTGATAAACTCTATGTGTGAGACTACTTTAGCAATATTAGCTTCTTGCGGTGGCTCCACTTTGTTCTTACTACTTTTGGCTACACCTTGATAGACATTCTGAACACAGCATGAGAGGTGATACTTAATATCAATTGGATGAGCATCTTCCTCGGGGATAGCAGCACTCAGCTTCACCTTCCAATTCTGATTCTTGCTTGCATCAACGGCCTTTTGCCGTTGTTTCCTCACACTGAATGTACACACCTCTTGAACTGGTTCTTTGCTGTCTAGTTGCCAGAAAAAAAACACAGGTTTGCATAAAAAAGATATGTTGCTGAATGTGTGAAGTAAGGAGTCTTGCTAGTAACAGATTCTGGTACACCAGTGACAGCTGCTGAAGAAGGTCATCCACACCTAATATCCTACCTTGGCACACTCTACGTGATCACTGTTACATGATGACCCATAACATCTTCTGTGCCATTTTGCTTTCTTTTCTTTCAAATTGGTGGCAGTATATCCTTTGAATCGTCTGCTGATATGTGGATACTTAGCATCTCTATACTGTCCTCTTTCATGTACAAACTGGAGGAACTTATAATAAGCTTCCTCGAATTATTCAGTCACTAGGACATGAATGTCTAGCTCCTGACACTAAATGCACAGTTTAAAATCAGTTTCAGGATTGATTTCTTACTGGTGCTTGGCAACACACCACATTTAGGGACCCCTGGGTAAATATATGTGTGTTTATTATTCTAAGTCCTTAATTATCATAAACAAAAGTCAGAAGATGTGAGTCATCATTGGTAATCTTCCTGAAAAGCAAAAAGTGACATATCAGTACGTGTTATGTTGAGTCAATTGTGGCATTGTGTCAGAAAAGCTCATAACAAAAGCTATCATTTTTTTTTCATACAGGTACACGAGCATACTACATTGAACATTGGTATTTATCAATGAATATTTGCACAGAAACACTTCAGATATAAAAAAATTAACATTAAAGTACTTCAGACTTTGAAATGAATCTTGCTTAATGCAGAATTCTCCGACAAATTTGACTTTTCAACTTTGATGCTGCGTTAAAGTCAGTAGAGCTTGATAAAAAGATGGCTACATCTATTTTTTTAATCTTCCCAGCAGTGCAAAAAACACATTCATAATGGTTGCAAAAAAAAATAACACGCAATACCAACAGGAACCACTGTTTGTTACACTGGCTACCCCCAACTATAAGCCTTTAAAATGTAGACGAAGCATTCCTCATTCCAAATGATAAAACATAGCACTCAAGCAGTCCATTGATGGTAAAAAAGAAAAAAAAGAACACGAAAAACCTTTATCCCTTAAAGTCAAGTTATCCAGCC
>NC_090731.1:96752392-96782392 GCF_036898095.1 Palaemon carinicauda | reverse complement strand
GGTCAAAAATTAATTATTATATATGGACCAACAGAATATCATAATGCTGTAGCTACACCTTTTGACTAGTGCTCAGAAATGGTTAACACGTGGATATCACGCCATTGAACAAAGTGTTAAAGATGGAAATACACCTAATGGAGAGAGTCAGTGAAAATCTTACCAATCTACAAGGAAGCAATGTTTTTACAATTAAATGCTAATTCTGTATTCTAGCATATATCCCACAATAAAGAATCACGACTCTTGATGACATTTCTGAACCCATTCGGACGGTAGTGTTTTAATTGTTATTATCCCGAGGATGATGTCAATAATTCAAGAGAGACTGGAAGGCGTTGTCTGTCATTTGGATGATATTCTTACTAATGCCCATAACGAGGATTTCCATGACGATCGTGTCAGCTACTCTTGAAATCATACTGCGAAAAGAAATATCACCTCACAGAAAATCAGACTTCTGATGTTCAGCACCTATATATTTATTCCATGATCTCTTTCATTAGAATTGCTGAATTCTCTACGTGAAGGTTACCTGGGTATCACCAAGTGCCACAGAAAAAAATAAGGAGAAATGGCTGGTCTCTTATTTGCACCAGAAAAACAGTAACTCTCAGGTAGACCAGCTAAGAAACGGTGTAATTCTGCAATCCAAACATACAACACCAAGTACCTCAAATGATCAAAGCGCTTGTGCCCTCAGTAACAAAGATCACAATGAAGTGAAAAAAAAAAATCCACTAAGATGCCTAGTTCAAACGAACAACCTGATATGCAGATTTTGTTGCATTACTGATTATATACCGTATTTTTCTGCTACAAGTTGTCAAGTTGAGAGTCAGTTATATTCTATAGCTAACATTTCCCTTCAGTGAAGAAAACATTTCAGTTATCTATTGCAATATTGCGTAAAAATTATATTCAATAAGAAAGGCAATGAGACTATTTCTGCTTAATAAATGAAGCCTTTTTACAAAAAAAAAATACTACTGTATTTGAATGTTATCATATTGTATATTAAATATTTGCATAAATCGCACTTATCACCACCAAAAACCTTATACAATGTCCAACTTAATGACCAAATCAGATGAAGTGAGGAATAATAAGCTACATTTCAACATGAAAAATTGACCCACTACAAATCTAAATAATCATATGCCAACTTTGTCCCTCAATGTACAACTTCCAATAAAGAGCAGCAGCAAAAAGCCAAACTATTTTAGTAGGCCTCCTTCCTTCCTACCGTGCAACAGATTCTTGCATGGTAGTCATTATATAAAGAAATTGGTCAATATCACTTCGGTCCTTTATATCACATAATATATTTTGAAAGATATCTGTATTTTACAAATATATTTTTTTTATTGAAAGGAATTGTAGAAATAAATGACTTGAAAGTGATGATCGCAAATATAATTGATGGGAAGGGAACACCACCAAAATCATTATGGTACCTTCTAGATCCTTGGGAATATTATAGTTCTTATTCCTCTGGCACCTCCATTTCACCATTATCTACTGCTTCTTGCACATCTCTGGGGTTCTGGTGGTCTATGCTGCAGCCAACACTCAAAGCTGTGCCTAAAATTTCCTTTACCGTCCCTTTAAGACTAACAGCCATGGAACGAGGTCTCATAATTCTTGCAACGTTGATAACTTCTTCAAAACTAATGTTGCCATTGTGCTTCACGTGCTTCACCTAAACAAAACAAAAAATATGTCAGTTGTAAGTCATGGTAAAACATTACTAAATTAAAGTGCAATGAAATATTTTCTTTGCCCCATAAAACCACTGATAGTATATGTAAGAAGCAATAAATAAAAACTGTTATTCAGATAATGGTCAAATTTACTTGTATTTAAAAAGATAAAGAAATTAATCATGTGCATCTCGTATGCCATTTCCTTCCCGTTCTTAGATAGACCTAAGCATTATGTATTAGAATTAAATTGGGAAAAATTGGAAGATTTTATTAAATCTTGTAGAAAAAAAAATAATGATTACTGCTAATATATGCAAAACAAGCGCACAGTATTTCTAATTCAATATTATCATAATCATGTAAAATGAATTCAGGAAGTTTGACTTGTCTGCCATAAAAATGAAACTCTTGTCCCAAATAGAAAATATCAAAAGGAGATTAAATGGATAACATGTATAATCATTATATGAAGTGATATAATATGCAAGAGGTTGCAGTGATTAAAAGACAGGTCTTGATGGCTTGGGTGCTAGGTAGAGACTGCCCTTTATTCATAGCTACATGGGACTCCATGATACCACATCCCCCTTATCACATACAAAGCATTGATTACACATAATAACTAATCTGGCATATAAGTACAAAGAAATAAACGATGAAAGTTCCATATTCAAACGTACTCCATTGTTTTCATCCCTTCACAATAAACATGCATAGTACAATTTGTGATTGTGGATAATAATATAAACATAATAGCTATTATCTTTGCAGACTTTGGTCCGAATAGTGTTGGTTACAGCAGGGCAGTCATAAATATGAAAATAAATGGCAAATTATATATATTTTTTTTTTTTGATGCAAAGAACAACACCCAAAATATATTAAAACAAAATGGAAACCTGACACACGTAACGAGTGTTCGAAATGGAGCCTGTTCTCCAGTCCGAGACTCGTAAATTTTCAAATAAAATTCATTATTCTGAATCACTTATTAGTCCTGAGACTGATAACTTTCCTTGAGTTTCAAACTCTGGTAACGACCTCTCAGAATTTTCGGTCATGAAACGAGGGGGGGAGTTGTATATTATTATTTAACTTAACACTTTATGGGAATTTACGGTATGTGACCGCGTTACTTTCAATATATCTGGATGGGGTTTTCACCAGCCGGCCTGACTTGGTATACACCGCTGTTGGGTCTGTAGTGTTATCACTAGTTGCGGGTCTTTGATGGGTTATTTCGGTCTCACTAGGTGGCGGCAGCGATATATCGGCGGGTCGTGGTGGAGGCTGTGCTGATGATGTTGGAGCCTGCTGCCGGGTGTTGGGCGGTTCTGTGTTTGTCGCGAGCGGTGTCGGACGGATGTGGGACCGGTTCCTCCCGAGGCACGCTCCGTTTTGGGCTTCCACAATGTATGATTGGGGTTCTTCTGACTTACGTACCACTCTGCCTGGCACCCATATGTGGCAGGCCTTGTCAAATATTCGGACTGGTTGTTCGGGTTGGAGGTCTGTGAAGTGCCGTTGTGTCCGATTTGGTCCTAGGCGGTCCTGGAGGTGGTTTCGGGTCGTGATGTGTGCGAGATGTGGTTCGTATCTGCCTGGTAGGTCAGTGGTCACATTGCGACCAAACATGAGCTCTGCGGGGCTGGTTGTCTTATTGTCGATCGGGGTGGCCCGTAAGTGGAGTAATGCAGTATGCATATCACCGCCTGTCTCAAGGCATTTTTTGATAATCGCCTTGCATGTTCCAACTGCGGGCTCCGCGAGGCCATTGGACTGAGGGTAATGTGGGCTTGATGTGATGTGCTCAATACCCCAGGCTTTTGTGAAGTCCCTCATGGCTGCTCCCGTGTATTGAGGTCCGTTGTCTGAGACCAGGGTTTTGGGGCATCCGAACAGCGAACACAGGAATTTGAGGTGGTTGGCCACACTTTCAGATGACAGGTTTTTTAGTTCGGTGACTATCGGGAATTTTGTGAAATAATCAGTTGTGATCAGATATGTCTTGTGGCCAATTTGGAAGATGTCCGAAGCAACTTTGAACCAGGGCATTGGGGGAATGTCATGATGCGTGGTTTCACTAGGACTTTGCTGGTGCTGGTACTTCTGGCATATGTCACATGCCCTGACCTTGTCCTCTATATCCTTTGCAATGTTGGGCCAGAATACACACTCCCGTGCCAGGGCTTGTGTTTTTGTGATCCCTTGGTGGGACCGGTGGAGCTGGTCCAGTATCCGGCCTCTGACCTCTTTGGGGATGATAACTTGTCGCCCTTTGAATATGACTCCGTCTTCCACGGCAAGGCATTCTCTGTATGAGAAAAACTGGCGGATATCGGGGTGACAGCCTTTTACTGAGGTAGGCCAACCCTCGATGATAGTATGCTTGAGAGTGCACAGCACTGGGTCGGTGTCAGACCTATGGCGGACCTCTTCCAAAATCTGGGGACCAAATTTTATGAGTGCAACTGATATCACGTCGATGTCATCTAGTTCCAGTCCGTCCACTCGTGTATCCAAAGGGATTTCCTTGTCATTTTGTGGGTTAGGAAGGCGTGATAGGGCGTCGGAGAGTACAAGGGTTCGTCCTTCCTTGTACTTGACCCTTATGTCATACCCCTGCAGTTTCAAGAAGAGACGTTGTAGTCTAGGTGGGGCACTGATCAGTGGCTTCTTCCAGATATTAACGAGGGGTTTGTGGTCAGTGACAGCTTCGAAGTCTCTTCCGTATAGGTAGGTATGAAATCGTTGCACGCCGTGTACTTGTCCAAGGGCCTCTCGCTCGATATTGCTGTAATTTGCCTGCGTTGGTGTCAGGGCTTTGCTGGCGAAGGCTATTACCTTCCCGTCTTGGATGAGGGCCGCCCCGAGGCCTTTTTGCGATGCATCGACTTCAAGAGTCACGGGTCGAGTTGGGTCATAGTAAGACAGCGTGCTTGATGGTGCTATTTGGCGTTTCAGGTGTTGATAGGTGGATTCATGGTCTTCTTCCCATTGGAAGGGCACATCTTCCTTGATCAGATCTCGAAGTCTTTGTGACTGAGCTGAGTAATGTGGTACATAGGGGCTGAGGTAAGTCATTACTCCCAGGAATCTCTGTAGTTCCTCTTTATTGGAGGGTGACGGCATGCTATGCAGGTCGTGTACCTTTGACGGGTCTGGCATCATGCCGTTGCTGGTATAGCATATTCCGAAAAACTCGATTTCTGGTTTTGAAATGGAGCATTTCTTCGAGTTTAGGCTGAGTCCATGTTGGGCTGCACGCTGCATGAACCCCATCAGGTTTTTGTCGTGTTCCGACTGGTCTTTCCCACATATTGCCACGTCATCAGCGATGCCAACAACACCTGGGAGATTCTCGATGATGGAGTCCATCCTGGCTTGAAATATGTCCTGGCTTACATTCAGTCCGAATGGTAGCCTTGTCCAACAATACCGGCCGTGTGGTGTTCGGAACGTTGTCAGTAGTTGTGAGTCCTCGTGTAGCGGTATACTCCAGTAGCCTGCTTTGGCGTCTAGCTTGGAGAACACTTTCGCTTTGGAGAATACCGGGTTGATCTCTTCTAGAGTGGGAATCTTGTGGGGACATCTTTTGAGGTTTTGGTTGAGCCGCTTGGGGTCCAGGCAGATCCGTAGGCTTCCATCGGGTTTTGTGACATACACAAGGCTGCTACACCAGTCTGTGTGTGCCGTTACGCGTCTGATAACCCCCTCTTTCTCCATAGTGTCAAGCTCGGACTTGATGCGGGGCTTCAGGTGGATACTCACCTTACGGGGCGGATCACAGAAAGGTATCGCGTCATCCTTGAGGTGGAGCATCGAGGGCTCTTTTAGTTTGCCGATACAGTCAAACTGTGCTGGGAATTGTGCTTTTAGTTGTTCGACTGACCTAATAGGGCCTTGTTGGCTTGGTTGCTCAGGTATTCCAGTAACGTCGTTGACATTGATATCCACAATACCGAGTTTTTGGCATGAGGGAAGGCCAAGTATGGCTGGACCAGACACATCAACCACGAAGAACTTTTCTTGCGAGAATGCTGGGTTGCTGAGTTTGCGGACGCTGAGCATTAGTGACCCTAGGCAGGGAATATTGTCGCCACTGTATGATGTTAGTCTTACTGACGGTTCTGGGGATAGTACGAGGCTGGTGGGTGCATCACCAAACATTTGCTTGTATGTCCGCAAGGGCAGCGTATTGCCACCGGAACCTGTGTCGATTTTGAGTTTCAGGGGCCCATAGGCTGGGGGGTTTTCATGCTTGACCATGAGCTTTGAGAACGCTTCTCGTTTCGGTGCCACTCCTATGTCGGATATCATTATCATGTCGAAGTTTGGCATATAATCTGTTTCTTCATCAAGATTAGGGTTTTCATTAACCATGACTTCGTGTTGCCTGTGGTTAGGAGCCCGATTCGGCCGTCAGTAGGAGCGCCCTCTTGTCTTGCTCTGACGTTGTGTCTGCTGCATGTTGTCTCCTGGCATTGTTCTGCCTCCATCAGTTTTGCGGCACATCTTTTTCCAGTGCCCCTTGATGCCACAACCACTGCATCTGTCATTGTAAGCGGGGCATGACCTTATGGGATGGCTAAGCCCACAGTTCCAGCAGGGGTTGTCCGTGGTTTTTAGTTTGTTCCGTGGCTCGTTGCTTTCCCTTCGAATTGCATCCACGTTGGTATGGCTTGTACTTGTGTTCTCAGAGCTCATCTGTATGGAGCGTAATGATGCCGTGGAGGCCGCAATGGCCTCGTATTCCCGACCTCTCTCTAGAACGTTGCTCACAGCATAGCCCTTCGGTTTAGTTAGAAGTTCTTTCCGAAATTCTTCTAATTGTGTTCGTAGTATGGTCATTTCGATAAGTCGTTCGTTGAGTTCTCTGTCTTCAAACTCGCACTTTGTCGCTTTTTCACGGAGTCTGGCCAGGAATTGACTGATTGTTTCAGCAGGTTTCTGTTTGGTATTTGCAAATTCGAGGCGGTGAACTCGAAAATTTATTTTGACCGTTGCATCAACCTCACTTTCAATAAGCCTCCATATGTTCTGCGGCACACGTTGCTCCTGTTCAGTGAGGCCGCTCGCCAAGATACGCCTCATGCCCTCATCGCCGAGGGCAATTTTAATTTTAGTTGCTTGCTTGCCCGGGTCTGTGACTTCCTGGTCTTCGAGGTATAAGTTCATGCGCGCCTTGAATGCACGAAACGACTCGGCCAGGGGCTGGTGAGCCCAGTCCATACTTGGGCATTTAGGCTGGGCCATGATTGGATTTGGTTTCGAGTGTTACACAATAGATAGATAGTGATTGGATTATAACACAGTTTACGGTTCACAAAAAGAGACATATAATAAGAGTATGGAAATCACTACAAAAATTTGTCACTGGTAGTCGGCACGGTTTTCAGTTTTGTTTACACTGCTGAATGTACGTCGTTGTTTGGCTCATTTTGTGAAGTAGTGCGCGGATAACAATGGCCAAAATACTTGTAAGTATTCTATTCACAACTTTCTTCACTATTCTCATTGTAATCACGGTGCACTAATGTCTATTCTATGCCATATCCTGACGATATAAGTTATGTACGGTTGTTATCTGGGCCGGTATGACAGTCTTTGTTCAGCTGCCGTTGGGTAAAAATGGCGTCATCTGCGGCCGCTGGTAATAAACTTGGGCTGATTATGAGTCCTCTTCTCAGTTATTACGGACAGGAGAGGTATGTAAAGTGTCTCTATGGTCCGGGTTTGTTGATGGAATGGCGTGGGTTGCGTTACCACGCTGCCACCATGATATAATATGCAAGAGGTTGCAGTGATTAAAAGACAGGTCTTGATGGCTTGGGTACTAGGTAGAGACTGCCCTTTATTCATAGCTACATGGGACTCCATGATACCACATGAAGAAGTATTTTCAGACAATTAACTCACTTCAAATAAAATGGATACCACTAGACTGCCAAGGATAAGTATCAATTGGCAAATAAGAAGTATAAAAACACGTTGGAACATGATAACACTTTGCTACGATAATGATACAATGTGGATGTCTAATAAGACTGTTTACCTGATATAAATAAATAAGAAGATACAATAGTGTCTCAGTTTACGAGTGACACTATATACAAGGAAATCATTATATTGCAAAAGTCTGCGAGCAAAAATTTCCATCTCCCTGTACTTTTTTGTGGACAGGTACTAACAAGACTAGCATGCAATTTGCAAAAAGCAGTCACACAGTAGGCTACCCATGTGCCACGCCACCCAAACAATGTTCACAAGATATTTTTTTTTTTTTTTTTTTGTATCACTTTATCTTGCTTCCCTATCCCACCCCCATTGCTCAGACATTAACTCATTCACCCACCCAGCAATCTTCCTTGGAACTGTTCTTTATTAACATTGCCAGTATAGTAAAGCATGTAGACAATGGTCCTCAAGTTGATTAATGTTATATGTATGTTAAATTGCTAAACCTGTGAAAAGGGCTTATTTTTTTATTTTTATATCTAAGATTGAGCAACATATGCTTGTATATGATTTAGTTTTGGTGTGCCGTGAGTATTCGATAAATCTTATGTGATGCGGTACCCCAAGAATGATACTTCGTTGTTAATAGTTAGTTGTAAGTTGTTAACTTAAATTGCATTTTGGGCTCAAGCCATGTCGTCCTGATGGAAGTTCCTAAGGTAGCTTCCAAAGGGATATATTATACTACAGTGATATTTCCGGAGAATTAACCTTCAGGTTCCAGAATTCTAACTCCTGGAGTGAATATCCTTAAAATTTTCTCAAGGATACCGCATAATATCAGAGGACGCATTCTTGACACGCCACATAGCAATCTGCACCCCTAATAGCGTTTACGCTTCGAGGGGGATGTGGCAAAAGAATAGAAGGGGGGCCGTAACAACAAGGTTACCCCCGTTCTCGTACTACTATTGACCACCACCCCAGCGCCATTCCCAAGATGGCGGACATTCCTAATTTTGTAGCGATTTTGCTCAGTGGTGTTCCCTGTTGATCTAACTTTTCGATCGATTTTCAAGGATTTTATTATGCATTCTCCAACTTCTTTCGCCTTCAGAAAGTTGAGTATTGGGTCTTTACAATGAATAATTTTTAGCTCCTTTTTCACAGTGAAATTTGAGTAATTTATTGTGTTTAGAGCTAGCCTGTACCGAAGGCACTATGAGCGCTGTCATTCGTTGGGCATGTTATTTAGTTAGTAGAACGACTTCCCAGTTTTTAAATAGCATCGTATATCATTAATTAATTATTTAATTATGTTAGCTATTTAGGCAATATATTCTTGTAAAGATATTTATATTGTGCATATTTTTCCTTTCCCTGTCGATCGTATCGTTAGAGTCTCGGAGAGTGAGGTAACCGAGATCTCGTCTCGCCTAGGTAACCTAACCTAGGCGTGTTATTATACGTTTAAAAATTCCCTGGTTACCCTTGTGTATGGTGATTTCAATTATGCAGAGATGGGTATCTCTTTAAATTGGATGAAACTTTACACCTCTAAAAGGGAGATTTAAGGGTAATCCCTCTTCCCTCTGAGTGTAGCCTCAGGCTACAGCCTTAGCGGGTCGGCCTCAAATTTTTAATTCAGGCATGACTTTCCTACATTTTTTTCTGACCTTCCCCTGTAACCGCAGATGCAGGTTTTTGAGGTTTTGGCCAGAATCTCAGAGTATTTAGTCTGTGGTCGGTAGCTACCCGGCAAGATGAATAGAATTCTTTTGCTAAGTTAGGCTACCGACATAGGAGGCTAGACCTCCCTAGGCTACTCCTGAAGGGTCTGTACGATATGACCCTTCTTCCTGTGACCTAGCAGACTAGTCCTGTGTTAGTGGACCCTAGGCTGAGGAATAGAATTCTTCTAATGCTTAGGGGACACTGGCACTACAACCCCGTTTCCTTACCATTAGAGATGGTGGCGAGGGTGCTACCAACCTCTTAATCGTATTAATCTAACCCTAGGCTAAGGAATAGAATTCTTTAGCCACATGGGATAGTTCTGATACAGGAACGGAGTTTGTTAGGTCGGGCACGACAGGCTACGACCGGCTCCTGCTGTACCTTTCACAGGACCCTCTTTTCCCTTCCCTTCTATCCCTTTATGTTGGCGAATCCCGGCAACCTTACTGTTGACGATGGGTTGCCGGGATCGACCTGTTGACAGCTGCCGGCCAGCAGTCATGACAGCTGCCGGCCGGCAGTCTTAACATCTGTCGGCCGGCAGTAATGACAGCTTTGAGATGCCGGCCATATTAGTTGCCGGCCGGCAGTAAAGACTACTGCCGGCCGGCATTCATGGCTACTGCCGGCCAGCAGTTATGGCTGCTGCCGGCCGGCAGTCATGGTGAATGCTGGCAGGCAACCAGGGCAGCTGCTGGCCATGCTGGCTGTAAATGGGAAGTCCCTTCTGTTTACAAAAGTTCTTCAGTTCTTTCTTGAACTGCTAGCAACAGTGGCTACTGCCGGGGTGCTGCCTACCAGGCCGGCACAGAATGGTGCCTACTCAACCGGCAGCACGCCGACTGTACTGATACTGCCGCCGATAGTGCTGACCAGCGGTGCCGGCTGGCAAGGCTTAGACAGATCCTTGCCAGCGACAGTACTGTAGCTGGATGGAAGCTTGAATTTTATATTCTCCCCTTCCATTTGAACCTTCTTTCTGGAGAAGGTAGTAAAAGTAGACTTTTACATCCCTTTTACTGTATATATATATATATATATATATATATATATATATATATATATATATATATATATACAGTATTAGGTAGCCTGTTCTCCATGCTATCTCTCTTTCTTTTAACTAGCAGGCTAGATGTGCTAGCATTAGCTAGCTATGCCGACGACATGCTGGCTGAACTAAAGTATATGTTTATATAGGTAGTTAGTATTTTTGCAGTATAGGGCAAATAGAAAGCTTCTGTATATTTTATACTAGTAGTGTTTTCCAATATATTTGAAAATCCTACCCAAATATTTGTGGAACCCAATCTCATATTGAAAGAATTTAATTCTTCAATATTTTGATTAGAAATCAGTCTTCATATTACCCTGCAATATTAAAATTTTAAGGACTGGAGGTTACACTCCTAACCCTTAAAGGACAGAGCCCTTATCCTCGAGTCTCCATGATTAGGAAACTCTATGTTTTAATTTTGTAAGGGGGGTCACAGCAAATAAGTTGGGTGGGATATATACAAACATATGTCTTTCCTTTTCCCAGTCCAGTTGGTATCATGTCAGCTGGATCGTACAGTCAGTTGCTTACCAGAAAGGCAACCCATTGGCTGGATCATACTATATATAATTATACAGTAGCCAGTATATTGCAATATAGTGCATACTGCAAATAGAAAACTACAGTATGATTATACAATAACTATTTCTAACATATCTTGGGTATCCTCAGTATTTAGTATGAAAGGGACAGTGAAGTATACACTTCCCTATCCCTAGGGGTTAGAAAACCACCTTTTTCAGTTGGAATTCCTTCGAAAAGGAAATTCCTAACATTTAATACTGAGGGGAGGTACCAGCATTTGCTTGCAAGGGATACACAAGTATGTGTCTCCTACTATCCCTTTATAGCTTGCTATCCTAAGCTATTCTGTTAAGATATGACCTTTGATATATTGGTTATCAGTGAGATAATCAATCGTATACTCATTTTGTTTTCCTTTCTTTACAGGAGGAACACCAGATGTCATGTGTTTCAGTTTTCTGCAAAACTAAGAGTAAGTGTTTTTACGGACATAATGCATGCAGGTTTCATGCCCCCTGCAATATCATTTCCGAACACCTGCAGTATTGGAACCCGCAGGCCTGCAAAGTATGTCGGGCCCTATTGTCCGAAGGTTTCAAGAATCCCAAGTCGGTAGAGACTAGGGATGCAGCTCGTTTAAAACTAAGCAACTGGGTGAGAGGCTTTCAAAATATCTCTCCGGGACCTTACCTGCCTAATGACAAGATGCATAGGTTACTATTTCCAACAGTGAGTAAGGAAATAGTGGTACCCCAGACACGAGGTACATTTCCCGATGGCCAGATAACCTTCGGGAAGAAGGGCAAAATGCACCCACGGGAAGAAGGGGAGAATGTCGGGTTGGAATTGTCTCCATCCCAACAGGCTCATGAGCCAATGACATTGATATCTCCGCCTCCTATCCCTCTTTTAGATGGAATGAACCAGTTATGGGCCCAAGTCAAGAATTTAGTAGAAAATTTGTGCAAACAGAGCACAAAGCAGGAAGCGAAATGCAAGGTAGAGCTTGGTAAAGCTCCTCTTGTTGCTCCTAAAGGGTCGCACAAACGACTTGTAGATCAAAACCTTCCGACATGCTCCAAAACCAATCCCTGGAGGTTTGCGGAGCTAATGCCGATTTTAAACGGCAAACTCTACATCTCGGAGAAGATGGGTGCTGTTCCTTTGGACAAAATCTAATTCTGGCCAAGCTTTGACGCTTTCCCAAACTGTTTCATTAGACTGAAGGATGAACCAACATCAGGAAAAGGAACGGAATCAAAGGAGGTTATGATTCTCGACAATGATAAAGCACAGGCTATCCTATCAAGCATCATAGAAAAGGCGGGTTACTCGGTGTCAAAAGTATCCACACCAGGTAACAAGCACTCTTCCTTTCTTGCTCCTGTTTCAATTTCATTCCCCTTAACGGAGAAGCTTTCAAATATGTCACTGAGGCAGTAGAGACAGGTAAACCGTGTCCTACACTCAAGGAGTGCGAGCCTCTGTCACTAGCATTTCCCAGATAGGAGAAGAACTGGAAGGAGGCCCATTTCACCTTTTCAGTAGGAAGACTTGAGGCGGATGTCGCCAGTCGACAATTTAAGGAAAATCTTCCAAAATTTCTGAGTTTCTCTTACAGGATGAACAAGAAACAAAGGAGAGTGTGACGGTGCCGAGTAAGGGTGTGAACTCAAAGGCAGATTGGAAACGACTGAGTTATTTATTAAGGAACACTCTGCTTTATATACAAAACCTCAAGGCAACAGGACGTGACATGTTCGAGAGACAGACAATGATACAGAGCAAAACCGGAGACATGATCATTCAGGTTCTTTTTAGTGTGAGGGAGGAGCGAAGATACAAGCATAATATATACAAAAGGAATTATGTACAATTGTGTGAAACACGGTTGGTACATGGCTCCCCCCTAAAAATGACATACTGTACATGTTAAATAGGGCGCCTTGATCTAGAGAGGCGAACTGTAGGCGGGTCATCTGGCAGAAGATAAGCAGGTTTTAGACGATCAATGGAGACCCAGTCTTCTTTGCCCCGAATGTTTAGGAGGAATGCTTTCGGACTGCGTCGGATCACAAGGAAAGGGCCCGTGTAAGGGGGCGTTAGTGGTGGCTTGCTGGTGTCGTTGCGCAGGAAGACATGCGTTGCAGAGTGCAAGTCCGTTGGTATGTGATGCTTCGCTGGGGGCTTGTAAGTCTGGCGGCACAGAGTAAATTTTCCCACGACGTGACGTATGCGCTGGAGATCGTCGGAGGAGGTTGTAGAAGGAAAAAACTCGGCAGGGACGACCAACACGCCATACACCATTTCGGCTGCAGAGACGTCGAGGGCGTCTTTAGGAGTGGTCCTTAGTCCAAGGAGGACCCAGGGAAGCTGAGTAAACCAGTTGCAATCCTTGCAGCGGGACATCAAAGCTGCTTTGAGGGTGCGATGAAAACGTTCAACCATTCCATTGGCAGCGGGGTTGTAGGCCGTTGTCTGATGTAGGGTGATGCCCAGGAGATTCGCTAATGACGTCCACAATTGAGAGGTGAAAGTGGTTCCCCTGTCAGAAGTAATATGCTCAGGGATACCGAATCTTGAAATCCATCCAGAGAGTAAGGCAGATGTACATGAGGCGGACGTTGCAGTTTCCATGGGAATGGCTTCAGGCCAACGAGTGGAGCAGTCGATGACGGTAAACAGGTAACGATGTCCTTGTGATGTGGGTAGGGGGCCTACAACGTTGACGTGAATGTGTGCGAAACGACGCTGAGGTTGAGGAAAGGTGCCCACTCCTGAATCCGTGTGTCGATGTACTTTGGAAGTTTGGCAAGAAGTACAGGCACGGACCCAATCCTTAGCATCCTTAGAAATGCCGTGCCAAATGAACTTTGCCTTCAGCAGCTGTGCAGTAGAATGGCACGAGGGATGTGAAAGGCCGTGGATGAAATCAAACACCTGTCGGCGCATGGGAGCAGGATTCCAAGGTCGCGGTCTACCAGTACTGACGTCACAGAGGAGGGTGGTGTTGGATTCTTCAAGGGGAAAATCCTCCCAACGGAGGGACGTGCAGGATGTCCTACAAGCTTGATACTCTAGATCCTGTCTTTGGGCTTCAGCCAGGGCGTTGTAATCTAATCCCAGTTGAACGGCAGCCAACGTGTTTCTTGACAGGGCATCGGCAACGGGATTCATTTTCCCAGGGACATATTGGAGGGTGCAATTGTATTCAGCCACGGCGGAGAGATGTCGGCGTTGACGGGCGGACCAGGCGTCAGACTGTCGAGTGAAGGCGTGCACCAGAGGCATGTGGTCTGTGCGAATGACGAAGGGCGTACCTTCTAAGAAATGGCGAAAGTGACGGACAGCCAAGTGCACCGCCAGCAATTCTCGATCGAAGGTAGAATAACCCGATTCTGCCTTGGACAGTTTTCTGCTGAAGAAGGCCAATGGGCGGGGCGAGCCTTTGACCACCTGCTCGAGTACTGCACCAATAGCGACGTCGCTGGCATCGGTGGAGAGAAGGAGAGGGGCGTGTGGGATAGGAAAAGTGAGAGCCGCAGCAGTTGATAGGGCCTTCTTTGCATTGCAGAAGGCTGCTTCTTTAAGGGGACCCCACTTCAAGTCCTTTGGCTTGCCCTTGAGGGAGGCGTAGAGGGGAGCAAGAGTGGCGGCAATGGCTGGCAGAAAACGGTGATAATAGTTGATCATGCCCAAGAATTCCTGCAGAGCTTTGACGGTCGAGGGCGTGGGGAAATTCTGAACGGCTGCTACCTTCTCAGGGAGGGGATGGACTCCTTCAGGAGTGATACGGTGCCCTAAGAACGACACTTCGTTGGCGCCAAAGGTACACTTGTCGTACCGAACTACAAGGCCGTTTTGTTGCAGGCGGTCGAGCACGATGCGCAGGTGACGGAGGTGTTCCTCTTTTGAGGAGGAGAACACAAGTATGTCGTCCACATAACATACACAGAAAGGGAGGTCCCCTAAGATGCCATCCATGAGGCGTTGAAACGTTGCCCCAGCATTACGAAGGCCAAAACAAGAGTAATTGAAGGTGTATGTGCCAAACGGAGTGGTGATGGCGGTCTTGGGGATGTCTTCTGGGTTCATAGGCACCTGATAATACCCCTTCAGGAGGTCGAGCGTAGAGAAAACCTTCGCTTTGTGCAGGTAGGAGGTTACATCGGCAATGTTTGGGAGGGGGTAGTGATCCGGTTCTGTTTGCATGTTCAGGCGCCTGTAATCCCCGCACGGACGGAGGGAGCCGTCTTTCTTCAGAACGATGTGAAAGGGTGACGACCATGGGCTGGAGGCCTTTTGGCAAAGGCCCATTTTCTCCATTTCGGCGAACGTCTGTTTGGCGGCTGCCAATCGTTCCGGTGCCAGACGTCTGAATTTTGCGAAGACTGGGGGTCCCGTTGTCTTGATATGGTGATAAATACCGTGCTTGGCAGGAACCGTGGGCGTTTGGCGAAGTTCTGGACGGAAAACTTCCGGGTACGACGTGAGGAGGTGGGCGTAGGCATCCGTGGGTGCGCTGATGTGGAGAGCGAGGTTAGAAGGGGCGGGATGAAGAGGTGTCGACAAGTACGAGTCTGCGTTGACCAATCGTCGGTGGGCGACATCGACCAGAAGGTGGAAATGAGAGAGGAAATCCGCACCGAGGATTGGCATTGTGACGTCAGCAACGAGAAACTTCCAATTGAATTTACCGTTTCCGAACGATAATGTGAGGCTCTCGTAACCGTAGGTGGGTATCGCAGACCCGTTGGCAGCTACCAAGCGGATGTCGGCAGATGTAGACAGACTACATTGTGCCTTGAAGAGTTTCCTTGGCAAAAGAGAACGACAAGCACCCGTGTCTACCAAAAATCGCACGCCCGTTCCTGCATCCTGTAAAAAGAAAAGATTAGAAACATGGGAGGCCACCGCCACAAGCGATGGCCTACTTACACGTTTTTTGGCCACTGACAATCATTGGCACAGTTCTTCGCGGTTGCCCCGAATCTGAAGTGGTAGTAGCAAAACTGCGGCGGATGGGAGGTAGTAAGTGGCTGTAGAAGTTGTTCGTTGGGGCGCGAGCGATTGGTGGGTGGTGGGCGGCTTTGTCGCCGCTTCGGCACGTCACGGGGTAGGCGTGTATGTCCTACGGCATTCATGTCAGCTTCGGTTGACGTTGAATAGGCATCCTCGTCGTCAGGGGTGGAGGCGTTGATGGAGGTCTTGAAGTGGCTGTCCATAAGGGCGTCGGCTTTGGTTATCAAGTCCTTTATGGGTAAACTATCTACATCGGGTATGGCAGCGCGCACAGGTTCAGGTAAACGGCGTATCCAAAGGGCACGGAGTAGGTTCACCTCGCGAGGAGAGCCGTCTGCGGCAGGTTGAAGGCGAGCGATACTGGTCATTTCCCTGAGGGCAAGTGAAGCCCTTTGGTCCCCCAACGGTTGTTGCGAGAGCTGAAAAAGCTTTGCTATGCGGGCGGCTGGCGACGGCGAGTACTGCTGCAGAAGGTATGATTTGAGGGCGTCATACGCTATTGGGGTGTCTCCTTGTTCACAAAGCCAGTCGGATATTTCTGGGAAGGTGTCCTCGGGTATCGCTGCGAGAACATAATCCGCTTTGGTGGTTGAGCGAGTCACGCCCCTGATACGAAAGTGGACTTCAGCGCGTTGAAACCAAGCGAACGCTTCTCTGCTGGCGAACGGTGAAAGTTTCAATGGTGCGGCCGCGGCGCCAACTGCAGTAGAGTCTGTCTCCATCATAGTACCAACGATGGAGGGGCGAGGGAGGTGGGGGTGGAAGGCAGTGGGAGCGAGTCGACTTCCGGGGTCACCAATGTGATGGTGCCGAGTAAGGGTGTGAACTCAAAGGCAGATTGGAAACGACTGAGTTATTTATTAAGGAACACTCTGCTTTATATACAAAACCTCAAGGCAACAGGACGTGACATGTTCGAGAGACAGACAATGATACAGAGCAAAACCGGAGACATGATCATTCAGGTTCTTTTTAGTGCGAGGGAGGAGCGAAGATACAAGCATAATATATACAAAAGGAATTATGTACAATTGTGTGAAACACGGTTGGTACAAGAGACTTGCAGCCTCCTTATCTCTACAGAACTCAAGGTCTTAGCCAAAATATATATGGCTACTTTGGTAAAAGACCTTTATGCCTTTATAAAGGCTAGAAGAACATGTAGGGAGTTTGTGTTAGCTAACGCAACAGCGAAACACGATACAAGAAAGCTAATATCTGGGGTAAAGACCTCTTTCCAGACGAGGTAGTCAAGAAAGTGATTAAGAAAGCCTCCACGGAGAAAGTAGGACTTCTCCAAAAGTGTGGCATCCTTTCAAAAAGAGAATCTTCTAAGGAAGATGGAGAGGTCTGGAAATCCATTTCGAGTGGTTCAACAACAATCCACAGCTGTAGTGACCGAGCTGTCACAGACAGATGGTCGAAAAGATATTCCTACTGATCAGTCGAAGCATAGAAATGCTTCTAGTAGGAGGGAGATTCCTTTAGGATCGCTGGACCTTCGATCCTTGGGTCGATGGCTTAATCAAGATGGGACTAAGATGAGAGGTGGAGATGTCTCTACCACCATTTCCTCAACTCCTCCGATAATCCAAAACCCTCCTGGAGGAGTTTACCTGAGAGCTTTAGAGCATACAGGTGGTAAGGAAACTTTAGTCCACCGAATTCCAGGGAAGTCCGTTGTGTGTTTACGAGAAGGACTCAAGAAAATTCAGAGTAATTCAGAACTTATCGCCACTCAACAAGTCCAAATAAAACGACTAGTTCAGGATGTTTATCCTCCTGCAAAAAAGGGTGCCTATAGTCTTACCAGACCTGAAAGTCGTCTATCGGCAACTTCCAGTCAATCACCCCTTCCCCTCCTATCTAGGATTCAAGTTACACAAAGTAACGCACTTCCTAGGAAAGATACTCGTCAGACTAGACAGAGTCCTAGCTGCCTTCATAAAATTGGCAGACACAGTCATGCAATATTTAAGCCTAAGAAATGTTCAGGCAACAATGTTCCTGGACAAGAGGTTGGGGTGGGTAGCACCCAAGGTGGCCGGTCTATGAACACCCGAAAAAATGATCCAGTCACCGGAACATCGTGGATGAAAGATAAACTTCATGAAGTTTCGATTCCCTCCGGCTCAAAGGTTTCAATGACTGAAAAGCCATTGAAGCCTGTTGTCACTCCAACTCTCCTTTCCTTTGGGAAGGTAAAAGGAGATGGCAAAGTCTGTCAAGAGACTCCGGTAATCAGTCAGATTCCCAAAATGAGAGCAGGGAGGAACCCTGATCTCTCTCCAGTTCGCAATAGAGGGAGCCTGGAGAAAACAAACATCAAACGCTTGAAGAGGCCTAAAAAGACCGATAACGGTCCTTCCTTAATCGCTTCCCTAACAAAGGTCAAAGCCCAAAAATCCCAAGACCATGTTGGTCCAGTCATGAGTAGGGAAACTCTCTCCAAGCAGATCAGATTGTCTACGGCTGATCTGGGACTCCAAAGCGATAACGAGACGCTGCAATCGACGATGCTAAGGAACGTCTCATACAGTCTAGGTGTAGTTAGCCATCCCTTACCTAAAGGGATGGCACCTGTCAGCAGTTCACATACAACCGATCCGCAATGTGACAGTGGATGCTCTACTCAGGCTCTGGCCGATAGAGTTAGAATGGTCCACGGACGCACACCTATTCTCTCCCAGATGGGAACAAGTCCCCGAACTGCAATCCGACCTCTTCATTACGAGCGCCGTCAAGGAACTACTTTGATATGTAGCCCCATACGAGGATCCTCTATTTTAAATGATAGACATCATGTCTCTGAAATGGAAGGGATAGACTTAGGATTTCTAGTTCATCCTGTCCAATCACCTGCTGAGAGTCCTCAACAGGCTGAGATCCTTCCAGGTGGGAGTAGCTCTGTTGGCTCCCAGGTAGCCCAAGAGCAATCTATCCTCCTTGAGGAAGGAACAGAGGCTGAGGCTGTCCTTAATTCTGAACCCGGGACAACTCCGGAAGGTTCAGAGATTAACTGCCTTTGATTTATTACAGAGAACCCAAACCCTTTCTTACCCTAGCGGTTAAGAAAAGATTTGGGATCTCAAAAGGCAATATAGAATTCTTAGAAGAATACAAATCTAAGTCAACTAGAAGACAATATGAGTCATCATGGAAAAAGTGGGTTGCTTTCGTAAAAGCAAAAGGACCGAGAGAGATTTCAATGAACTTCTGTCTGTCCTTCTTTATCCATCTTCATAACCAGGGTTTGGCGGCCAACACGATAACTACGTGCAAGTCAGCCTTGACTAGACCTCTTCTATATGCCTTTCAAGTAGACTTGGCGAATGAGATCTTTAATAAGATCCCGAAGGCATGTGCGAGGCTTAGGCCTGCTGCACCACCAAAGTCCATCTCTTGGTCTTTGGACAAGGTCCTACATTATGCCTCATCCTTGAACAATGAAGATTGTTCGCTTAAGGATCTAACCCAAAAGGTTATTTTTCTGTTCGCTATAGCCTTAGGGGCTAGAGTTAGTGAAATAGTGGCCCTATCTAGAGATGACAGCCACATTCAGTTCTCAGAAACAGGAGAACTGAATCTCTTCCCTGATCCATCCTTTCTCGCTAAGAATGAGCTACCCACCAAGAGGTGGGGTCCCTGGAGAATCTGCCCTCTGAAGGAAGATGTCTCTCTATGTCCGGTAAAGTGTCTAAAGGTCTATCTTCGTAGAACTTCAGACTTCAGGGGAGGACAGCTCTTTAAAGGAGAAACCTCCTGATCAAACTTATCCTTAAAACAACTTAGGACGAAGCTCACCTACTTTATTAGTAGAGCGGATCCTGACAGTACTCCCGCAGGTCATGATCCGAGAAAGATTGCTTCATCACTGAGCTTCTTTCAGTATATGGACTTTGAGCGTCTTCGCTCATACACTGGATGGAAATCATCCAGAGTGTTTTACAAACACTATGCGAAACAGGTACATGAACTGAAACACTATGTAGTGGCGGCAGGTAGTGTATTAAAACCTGCCCCCTAACCACTGTTATAAACAGTCAATGGTTTGGGACTTCATATGTCCTCGCACATATACTGGGTGAGAATCATCCAGAGTGTTCTACAAACACTATGCTAAGCAAGTCCATGATCTGAAGCAGTTTGTGGTGACATCGGGTAGAGTATTTAACCCACCGTCTAATTCTACGATGAACAGCTAATTGACTGGGACTGTCAATTAAAGGGAGAAGGGCTCATCCCTCTTAGGGTGTGACTTCCTTTGATTAAGTGTTACCATGGTGACATTAGCTATTTTCAAAATCCCAGGTGTGGAATTATACAGATAGCACTAGTGCCGGTGTACGTAGTACACAGTGCCGATAAAAGTAACCAGTACAGGAATTATGAAGAGAATTTGTTTTATAAATTTTCTTCAATCTGAGAGTGGCACTTATCATTTCTTGCTTTCCAAGAAAGAAAGATAATCTCTGTACAGGTTAGATGTATAGTTCCGTTATCATGCTACATTCGTTTTACTTACTAATAAACGTCTATTAGAATGTAATTGTACCCTAACTCGCCCGACAATTGCATGATTAAAAGTCCAGAGTATGTACTTTTATATATTTGTATGCTCACAAACAATGGATTTAAGAAACACTGTTAAGTATTTGGTAATTTTCACAAACTACGAGACTGTTTGTTCATCTGGTGTATTCTTATGTTTGTCCATACAATATATGCTTACCTTGAGACCCCCCTTTTTCTACTTTCTAGAATGACTCTTCCCTGGAGGGGGCAGGAAGCACTAACATCGGAGATGATTAGTGATAATGACGGATAAGGGTAACGTCATTTGTCTCGATTGATCAAATGATCATAGAAAGGTTGTCCCAAGGTTAAGGCACTGATGAAAATCCAGATACATTAATTCTCTGGTATACTTCCATCAGGACGACATGGCTTGAGCCCAAAAAACGGATTTTGAGCGATGCGAAAAATCTATTTTTGGGTGAGACCGCCATGTCGTCCTGATGGACCCACCCCCTTTTCTTAAAAGAAAATATCTTCACAGTACCCTCCCTGACATACTGTATCTGTAGCACCACGCTCAATGCTACAAGGAATGTCCGCCATCTTGGGAATGGCGCTGGGGTGGTGGTCAATAGTAGTACGGGAATGGGGGTAACCTTGTTACGGCCCCCCTTCTATTCTTTTTCCACGTCCCCCTCGAAGCGTAAACACTATTAGGGGTGCAGATTGCTATGTGGCGTGTCAAGAATGCGTCCTCTGATATTATGCGATATCCTTGAGAAAATTTTAAGGATATTCACTCCAGGAGTTAGAATTCTGGAACCTGAAGGTTAATTCTCTGGGAATATCACTGTAGTATAATATATCCCTTTGGAAGCTACCTTAGGAACTTCCATCAGGACGACATGGCAATCTCACCCAAAAATAGATTTTTCACTTCGCTCAAAATCCGTTATGTAGTCACAAGGTTGACTGTTCTAAAAATTGTTGTTAATAAATATTGTTAAGTTTTCCCAAGTGTTTTCGTTTCCGCTGACCATTTTACTACCTGATATTTTTGTGAACACTGACCTCTCTTATCATGCAATAAGAACTTGCACCACGGCCCGGTTTTCTTTCCTTAGCCTTTCTTACCTTTTTGAAATTTCCTAAGGTATTTATCCATCTCGATTTTTTTCTTTGCCTTTCTTACTTTTTTGAAATTTTCTAAAGTAATTACCCTCTTCAATTTTTATTTCTTTACCTTTCTTACCTTTTTGAATTTTTTTAAGGCAATTGACCTTCTCGATTTCCCTTTTTTGCCCTTCTTACCTTTTGAAATTTTCTAAGGTAATCACCCTTCTCGATGTTCCTTTTTTGAAATTTCCTAAAGTATTCGCCCTTCATTTTCTTTTCGTTGGCTTTCTTACCTTTTTGAGATTTACTAAGATAATCACCCCTTCTTTGCCTTTGTTACCTCTTTGGAATTTCCTAAGGTAATCGCCCCTCTTGATTTTCTTTTCTTTGCCTTTTTTATTTAAAAAGAAAAAATCCCGAGATGATTGTCCCTCTCGATTTTCTTTTCTTTGCCTATTTTACTTTTCAGAAATTTCCTAAGGTAATCGCCATTCTCAATTTTCATTTCTTTGTCGTTCTTACCATTTATAAATCTTCTAAAATAATTGCCCTTCTTAATTTTCTTTTCTTAGACTTGCTTAGCTTCTTGAAATTTCCTAAATCAACAACCACACCCTTGAATCACTCTAAAATATCTCTGCAATACAAAATTTCCCCCTTACTTTATAACCAACCAGCCTTTTGGAAAGGAAGGAAATTAAAACTAAGCATGACCTTAAAACTATATTTCTTAAAAATTCAAACAAATCACCAATCAAAATAATAATCACGCTTAAAACTATATTTCTTGTCAATTAAACCTAATTACTGACCCAACGAATAACCCCACTTGAAACTAATCATCAACTTGACACTAAAACACTGCCAAAAATAACCATAACATAGAACAATATGTAAAATATATAAAACGGTGCATGTGCGTACACGGAAACCCGTCGCCAATGATTAGAAAAAACAATACTTGCGCGTGGAGACTAAAGGGCCCACTGTCTTTCACAACCCACTGCCAACTCTGTGGCAAACGTAACACTACCTGACAATCTGCCACACCTGCCTCAGTTGGTTAAGTCATGCCTATTCTGATCCCCACCAATACGTACAAAACTTTCCTGTCTTTTATCCTCTCTAAATTTTTCCAGACTTCTTTTGCCTTCCATATTCGATTAACACCAATTTCTTATATTCTAATCTTAATGTCTCACACATACTTAGTTCATACCTGGTAATTTTTAGCCATTTATTCATCTCATTTTCCTGATTATATCCTGGTACTTCTTTCCATTTACGAAACTGGATGTGGTGTTCCCTAACTTTTTCCACACTACCATCCACACATACAAAACATAATACAACCCACTACAGCCAATATCTAATACCTCATATGGACCTTCAAACTCATTACGAACCTTTTTTACATTCATCCTTCCCTTTCTAATGAATTCTTTTAACACTTTCTCTCCCACTTTATAGCTCACAAACTTCTCATTTGCTTTCCTCCAAACATCTTTATCATTCTCTGACACAGTCAACCTCAGTCTTACTATCTTTTCAAAATTCAACACAAAACTACACGGAGACATGCATGTACTCTTTTGCACTGTTACATTATGCGGCCACAAGGCACGCCCAATATATAAATCCCAATCATTATCACATAAACTCATCATCCGCAAAATTTCAGCCAAACCATTCGCACTTGTCATATACGGAGTCGAATACACATGTTCAATGCCCCATTCTCTAACATCTGCTCAAACTCCCATCCAACAAACTCAGGACCATTATCACTTAACATTTTCGCAGGCTTACACACGCACATCGGAAACCTCACTTGACTTACAATTCTTGCTACAGTCGCGCTCCTTTTATTCTTGATAGGTACTGCACACGTAAACTTACTCATATGGTCTACCATAATAACCATTCCCACATATCCCCTTGTAGTCACAGGCAACGAAACACAATCAATCACAAAAATCTACATCCCTACAAATTTGACTCAACCCAGCCGTAAATAACCTCTTTCTCATGCATTCCCTCAATTTACTCTTCCCTATATGCCCATACCTACCATGCACTAACATACACATACTTACAGCAGCATGCACCGGAAATACAAGAACATGTATAGTTTTATCCATTCCCCTATGTAAAAAGTACACAATATTCTTACATACAATAAATCTTTTAACAACATTCTTATAAACTTCCAATTCAGACGGTCATTTTTCTACCCTAACACCATTCAAAATACATTCATGTAACCTTTCAATTTACATACATTCATCTTGAATTTCTTACACCTCTTCTTTAGTCAACAAATCATCTTCACTCTTCGTAATATCAATCATGCCAACAAAAGTCGCCATAAATACTATTAAATTACAGTTATTCTTCAAAAGAAAGCCCTTACTGATATCAACAGACACATTTTGCAACCTCAAAAAATCGATTCCTATAAAAAAAACAAGGCATTTTACTCTTTCCCATTACAATAGAATTATGTTCAACTTCCATATTTCCTAGTTTCACCTTCAAGCTCACTTCTTCCCAAACAAGTAAACTTCCCTGACATATTCCATGAATTATCACACGTACACTGTCTTTTCATTTTCCAATCGTACCTCTCAATTTTCTTTAATAACCAATGCATTCACTAATGACACTTGTGCACCCCTATCATTCAAATTCAATATTCATTCTTATTTATAGTCACATATGTCACCATTCTGCCTTTTACACTATACATACACACATTTAATCTCTTCTCACTTCTGACACTCACTTCACCAGTATATTCGATTTTATCTTTACGGTCTGCAATACCCCCATACTTTGGATTAAAGTTACTCGCACAATTATCCTTCTCACTCAACAATTTGCAACATTCCTCATTACATTGAATCCTCAAAATATCTTCCTTATATGCCCTATATTCAATTGGTCGATTCCATCCAAAATACAAACACACAGTTACTGCGTACAGTATACTCATCACTATTGATATTTTAGATAACAATTTACTTTCAAGTACACTATTCTCCTCCTTATATACCATTTCTTTCGATACTTCATCTACTTCACCCTTCTTTTAAGCTCATTTACACTACTTGGTATTTCCCTACTAAAACCCACCTGTATTAACTTACTTAATCCCTTTAATATATATTTAAATATCCCATCTTCACCTTCAAAACTTTGCTCTACAACTAAACCTTTAAGTAACTTTTCAAAATTATGATTAGTGCCCTTATTTTCCATACTATCGTGGATCCTCGACATCGTATCTGCTATCACATTTTTACATCTTGGAACATATTCTAACTTTAAATCAAGTTCATGTAAATCCTTGATTGCTCTAGCAACTCTTGCATTCACACACTCTTTCCTAATCATATACACTAGAGGTCAGAACACACAATAAAATTTACACCATACAGAAATACTTTTAATGCTTTCACACAAAATCGTATTGCCGCCAACTCCCTGCCAATCGTTGAATACTTCCGCGCAGCTTTATTAAACACTTTACTAACATATGCTATTACTCTCAACTGCTCTTCTCCATTTACTCTTTGCATATGAACCAAACATCCATCCATACTAACCCCACTCTCATCCAAATAAAACTCTAGCATATTTGCATTCTCGCTATAGTCTGGAAATGCCCTTCTTATTTATTTTTGTATTCCTTACTTTTTTTTAAATCTCCTAAGGTAATCGCCCTTCTCAAATGTTTGCCTTTCTTACCTTTTTGAAATCTCCCAGGGTAATTGGCCCTCTCGAATTTTTTTTTTTTTTTTTTTTTTTTTTTTTTTTTTTTTTTTTTTTTTTTTTTTTTTTTTTTGTCTTTCTTACCTTTTTGAAATTTCTTAAGGTAATCGCCCGTCTCGATTTTTTAGTCTTTCTTCCTTTTTAAAAATTTCCTTAAGTAATTGCTCTTCTCGATATTTTTGCCTTTCTTACCTTTTTAAAATTTCCTTAGGTAATTGGCCTTCTCTATTTATTTTGGCTTTCTTACCTTTATGAAATTTCCTGAGGTAATTGCTCTTCTTGATTTATTTTACCTTTCTCACTTTTTGAAATCTCCCAAGATAATCCCCCATTTCGATTTTTTTTGCCGTTCTTACCTTTTTAAATTTCCTAAGGTAATCGCTCTTTTCGATTTTTTTGCCTTTCTTACCTTTTTGAAATTTCCCTAAGGTAATTGTCCATTTTTATTTTTTTTTTTTTGCCTTTCTTACCTTTTCAAAATCTCCTAAGGTAATCGTCCTTCTCAATTTTGTTGCCTTTCTTACATCTTTTAAATTTTCCAAGGTAATCAATCTTCTTGATTTTCTTTTCTTTCCCTTGCTTACCTTTTTGAAAATTTCTAAAATATATAATTTGCATTTGCGTTTCTACTCTTCATGTTATGCTTAAATGTTGGAACAAATCTTACAGCCTTCCATTCGTGTAAGGATGATACGTTGCTGAAAATGTATGTTTAATACCAAAACATTACAAAACTCTTCAAACTCTTGTGAGGTAAACTGTGGATCATTAACAGTTAAAATTCTTTTTGGAATACTAAGTGTAGAAAAAAATTGCATTAATTCTTTTATTGTTGCATAAAACGTTGTTGTCTTCTTTGGAATTACTTCTGGCCACTTATTGCAAGCATCTACACCTATCAAAAACAAATAACCTAAGAAAGTACTTGCAAAATCTATGTGCACTCTTTGCCATGGATACCTGGGTAATTCCCATGGGTGCATTCTAGCAAATTGATGATTTTTCTGTCGTGTAACACAATTCATACAATTTCCTACAAATATTTCAATATCTTTATCTACACCTGGTCACCAAACATAAGTCCTTGCAATAGACTTTGATTTGACAATACCTTGGTGATCAGCATTTATTTCAAACAAAACCTTATTCCTCAGTGAACTACGAATAATTACTCTTGACCCCTTCATGATACAACCTTGTGTTTTGCTCATTTCACTCCAAATACACTTATATGGTTTACAATTTGCGTCTTTTCCACATAAATCATCACCTGTTATTAAACTCTCTAAAACCTTAGTAAGTATTAAGTCTTTCTTTGTATTGTGTGATGATATCCTATATCATAATGATATGCAGCTAACGTAATTGTCTAACGTAGTCTTGCAGCTACCGAGATAATAAACTTGCTTTCGGACACAATATTGCCAATAGATGATTATAATTTATTTTTAATTTATTTTTTTATTTTCTGTTGTTTGGCAAATCCAGAGAGAGAGAGAGAGAGAGAGAGAGAGAGAGAGAGAGAGAGAGAGAGAGAGAGAGAGAGAGAGAGAGAGAGAGAGCATGTGTTAGCGAGCGATAGGTAGTTAGTGTAATGATTGTTTGTTGTGAGAAAGGCTGTTGGTATAATTGAGATTGTTTGTATTTTTAGTTAGTTAAGGAGAGTGGTGAATGTCTTGAGCGAATGATTTTTGTGATTGACTGCAGACAGAGACAGCTGTGCTTGGGAACGCTGGATTTCATATTTTTTTACCAGCTTTGGAGTGTTTAGTTTGGCCTGGACTGTGTTGTTTGCCATCCGTGAACATAAATAGCTTGCTGATGACGACCATGAATGTATAATGATTTTTGTAATAAACCATTGATAAAGTTTGAACCAGTCGTGAAGATGTGCTAGAGTGTGGACGTGTTATGCGGAGCTCCGTTATACACGTCCTGAGTCGTGTTTTAGCTTTCTGTTTCTCGCTTAGAATATCACTGAAAAGATATTAGTTATTCTCATGGAGAAACCTGAGTGATTAGAAACAGTACACTATGTCCGCTCCTAACTATTTCTGCCTCATATGTAATTACACGGAGGGAGAACGGAAAAAATGGATAGGATGTGAATGTAATAGACTCTACCATAAGAAATGTGTGCATATAGTGATAGGCATCACTGATAATGAACGGAATACTGTGCACGTGAAGCCAGACAAAACAATTTAGTAATATCAAAATTAAAGGAAGATGTGAACGTGAGAGATCTGGTGCCAAATGAACAAGATGAGAAAATAGATGACTTGGAAAACAAACTTGCGGACCTTAGCCCAGACGCAGTAAATTCCTCCCAGACTACTGACCTCACTGAGAAAGTTGACATGCTTACCATGAATATGGAATCAATTAAAGCAACAGTTCAAACATTGAGAGACCCAAAACCAGAGAAACCGACATTTAATGACAAAGTTAAGGAAAAAAATATGTTTATAATTAAATAATACAACAACTAAAATTACTGAAGGAAAACTTGAGGTTGAACAAGCACTTAAAGACATCCCTATACTTAACGCGAGGTCAAATACGAATGGAAATGTTCTTGTAAACTTTGCAAACAATATGATCAGAGAAGATACGGCAAACAGAATTTAGACATTGGTGGCTGACACTGAAACGAGAAAAATCGAAAAACTAAAAACAAACATAATGATATCCAATGTGTACAATGATGAAGATGATGTAGTAAATGCTTTGATTCAAAGAAATCGCTGTCTGGACCAAATCCAAAATATAGAAGAGAAGATAAGTGTAGTCCTGAAGAAAAATGCCTCAGGGGGACCACCCACTATATGCTGAAATGTGATCCTGCAGTTTGGAGGGCTATTCATGATAATGGGGACAAAGTTCGTTACGATGGAGTATTTATAACATACGTGATAGGTACCACGTGATCACCTGCTACCACTGTCAGAGGTATGGACATTTTGAAAAAGATTGCAAGTCTAAGAATGATGATAAAATCTGCGGGAAATGTTCAGGGAGACATTCCACCAGGGAGTGTAATTCCCAAGTGTTAAAGTGTATAAACTGCACAAAGTTAAACAAACCAAGTGACCACACAGTAAATTCTAGACTGCAAAGTTTATGACTTGGAATTGAAAAGACAAGCGGAAAATATTGATCATGGTTACTAGGGATGTCATAAACTGTGGCTATGTAAATATACAATCTGTAGGTAATAGGACTGTTCAAATTCGAAAATTGATAAACGAGAAATATTTGGATATGCTAGCATTATCTGAAACATGGTTAAATAACTTGGAAAATGCAAAGATCATTGAAATGACGCCCCCAAACATGCCTTCTTTCACATACCGAGAGAAGGTAGGTCTGATGGGGGTGTCGGACTCTTTATTCATAAAAGTTACTCAAATCTCAAAATGTTGAAAAGAATTAGTGTAATAAGCTTTGAATATATGGAAATAAACTTTACGCCAAAAAAAAAAACAGAAAAATATCCTCTGTAACAATCTACAAACCTCCTAGAACAAGCACTAGTATCTTTTTTTAAGAATTCGGTGCTCTCATTGAGATGATTATCATGGAGAAAAATGAATTAGTTATCTGTGGAGACTTCAATTTTTGGATGGAGGAAAGCATCAAATCCTGATGCTTTGGCTTTTAGTGAGTTACTAGAATCATATCGACTATTGAATAATGCCGACTATATAACTACTTTAACTGTGCACACGATAGACTTAGTTTTTATAAGTGATGATATGAATAATATTGTATCTGATATAAAAGTTGAAGAGAAATGTACTATTTCCCCAAACACAAACTTATTACGTTTAGTCTACCTCTACAGATACATGAATTAATAAAGAAAATAAACTTTAGACATAAATCGAATTTTCTCCTACCGTATTTATTGAAGAAGTTACAAAGAAGATAATGATGCTATCAACATTCCCTGTGATCATGATGACCAATGTCTGTTAGGAGCTAAGTGTGTTAACTGTCTTACGACCACTTATAATAAAGTGAGTGAAAGTGAATATGATACCATGTGCCCACCGATGGAAAAGACTATAACTGTAAAAGACCAATCTCCTTGGTTTAATGGAGAGACTTTGGTAAAAAGAAAAAAAAAAAAAAAAAAAAAAGGGGGAAAAAGATGTATAGAAAGAAAGTGGAAGAGGTTAAAAATTGAAAGTACTTGGGTAGAATACAAAACTGCTGCGTGTCAATATAACTACCTACTAAGAAGAAGAAAAAAAATGAATACTATAAGAGCAGCAACAGACATACATAAGTTATATCGTCTCCTGAATGGTATAATGGAAAATGTAAAAGAAAAGAAGCTACCCGATGGATACAGGGACCAGGAATTAGAAAATATTTTTTTAGTATTCTTTATAAACAAAATGGAGAATATAACCAGGTCAAGAGAACAGTGAAAACAAAATGTGCGATCGATCCTATGCCAATATCTGAAGTAATTGGAGAGAGAAACATTTCTAGTCTAGCCGAAATAATAATGAGAGTAGCAAATGCAAACGTGGATGAATGTAAGTTTCCTAAATCTGAGGAAAGGGCTGTAGTCAC
>NC_090731.1:96594892-96747392 GCF_036898095.1 Palaemon carinicauda | reverse complement strand
ATAAGTATACACTGAATATACAAACAGTCTCATAGTTTGTATATATTTCCGAACCAATATCAGTGTCCATTATATTCATTGTTTGCAAGCATACAATGATATGAAGTATACTTACATCAGTAAGTCAAAGAACTCTGGTATCTTAAACATGCAATTGTCGGGCGAATTAGGACGCAATTACATTCTAATAGGCATTTATTTCTAATAAATGACTGAATGAATTAACAAGTAAAATTAATGGAGTATGGTAACGGAATTATACATGCAACGTATACAAAAATTATTTTTCCATTTTGAAAGGGAAGAAATGATGAGGGCCACTCTCAGACTGAAGAGACATTTATAATAAAATTTCTCTTCATAATTTCTGTACCTGTTATATTCTATCAACACTGTGTACTACGTACACAAGGCACTAGTGCTATCTGTATGATTCCACACCTGAGATTTTGAACAGAGTTAGTGTCACCATGGTAGCACTCATACAAAAGGAGGTCACACTAAAAGTGATGACCCCTTCTCCCTTTAATTGACAGTCCCACTCAATTAACTGTTCATCGCAGAATTAGACGACAGGTTTTAATACACTACCTGCCGCCACCACATAATGCTTCAGTTCATGGACCTGCTTAGCATAGTGTTTGTAGAACACTCTAGATGATTTCCATCCAGTGTATGAGCGAAGCTGCTCAAAGTCCATATACTGATAAAAGTTCAGTGATGAAGCAATTTTTCTCGGATTATGACCTGCGGGAGTACTGTCAGGATCTGCTCTGCAAATAAAGTAGGTGAGCTTCGTCCTAAGTTGTTTTATGGATAAGTTTGATCCAGAGGTTTCTCCTTTAAAGAGCTGTCCTCCCCTGAAATCTGAAGTTCTACGAAGATAGACCTTTAGACACTCTACAGGACATAGAGAGACATCTTCCTTCAGAGGGCAGCTCGTTCTTAGCGAGAAAGGCTGGATCAGGAAAGAGATTCAGTTCTCCCGCTTCTATGAACTGAATGTGGCTGTCATCTCTAGATAGGGCCACTATTTCACTAACTCTAGCCCCTGAGGCTATAGCGAACAGAAAAATAACCTTTTGTGTTAGATCCTTGAGGGAACAATCTTCATTGTTCACAGATGAGGCATAATGTAGGACCTTGTCCAAAGACCATGAGGTGGGCTTTGGTGGTGGTGCAGGCCTAAGCCTTGCATATGCCTTCGGAATCTTATTAAAGATTTCACTCACCAGATTCACTTGAAAGGCATGTAGAAGAGGTCTAGTCAAGGATGACTTGCACGTAGTTATTGTGTTGGCCACCAGACCTTGATTATGAAGGTGGTCAAAGAAGGACAGACAGAAGTTCATTGAAATTTCTTTCGGTCCTTTTGCTTTTACAAAAGCAACCCACTTTTTCCAAGAAGACTCATATTGTCTTCTTGTTGACTTAGACTTGTATTCTTCTAAGAATTCTATATTGCCTTCTGAGATCCCAAATTTTTTCCTAACCGCTAGGGCAAGAAAATCATGAAATGAAGGGTTCGGGTTCTCTGTGATAAATCGAAGGCAATTAACTTCTGAACCTTCTGAGATAGTCCTGGGTTCAGAACTAGGGCCAGCCTCAGCTTCAGTTCCTTCACTAAAGGGAACAGATTGCTCTTGGGCTACTTGGGAGCCAACAGAGCCACTCCTCCTTGGAAGGATCTCAGCATATTGAGGACCTTCAGCAGGAGATCGGCTGTGATCTCCACTAGAGCATCCTCGTATGGGGCTACATATCGAGGTAGCTTCTTGAAGACGCTCATGATGAAGAGGTCGATTTGCAGCTCGGGAACTTGTTCCCATCTGGAAGAGAATAGGTCTGCGTCTATGGACCATTCTAACTCTATCAGCTTGAGCCCGAGTAGAGCATCCACTATCACATTGCAGAACGATTGCACATGAACTGCTGACCCCTTTAGGTAAGGGATGGTTAACATCACCTAGACTGTATGAGACATTGTCTAGTACTGTTGATTCTGACGTCTCATTATCGCTTCGATGTCCCAGATCAGCCTTAGGAGGTCTGATCTGCGTGGAGAGAGTTTCCTCACCCATTACAGGACCAACATGGTCTTGGGACTTTTGGCCTTTGACCCCTGTTAGGGAAGCAATTAAGGAAGGACCGATATCGGTCTTTTTAGATCTCTTTGAGCGTTTGATGCGTATCTTCTCCAGACTCTTAACGCATCTTTCAGCTGTGCTCTTAGCACTGGGTCTGTCATTATTGCGAACTGGAGAGAGTTCAGAACTCCTCCCTGTTAGCGTCTTGGAATCCTGACTGATTACCAGAGTCTCTTGACCGACCCTGCGATCTCCTTTCACATTCCCAAGTGAAAGGAGAGTTGGTGTGACCACAGGTTTCAGTGGTTTTTCAACCAATGAAGCCTTTGAGCTGGAGAGAATCGTGACTTCTTGAAGCTTATCTTGCATCCCCGATGTTCCGGGAACCGGATCACTTCCTTGGATGCTCATAGACCAGCCACCTTGGGTGCTGCCCACCCCAGCCTTTCGTCCAGGTACATTATTGCCTGAACCATTTCTAGGCTTGGTTTTTGCGTGACTGTGTCTGCTAATCCCGTGAAGATACTTAGGACTGTGTCTAGTCCGACAAGTATCTTTCCTAGCATCTACGTTATCCTCTGTAACTTGAATCCTAGGTAGGAGGGGAGGGGTGACTGACTGGAAGTTGCCAATAGACATCTTTCAGGTTTGACAAGACTGCGAACACCCCTTTTTGAAACAGGGTCCTTATGTTCAGAAGGATTAACATTCTGAACTTGCTGTTTTATTTGAACTTGTAGAGTGGCGTTAAGTCCAGAATGACTCTTAGTTTTCTTGAGTCTTTCTCGTGAACACCAAACAGCCTTCCCTGGAATTTGATGGACTATACTTTCCTTACCCCTGTATGCTCTAGACTGTAGAGCTCTAAGGTATACTCTTCCAGGAGGGTTTTGGAGTGTAGGATGAGTTGAGGAAATGATAGTGGAGCCATGTCTACCTCCCATGTTAGTCCCATCTTGATTAGGCCTTGGACCCAAGGACCGAAGGTCCAGCAATCCTGAAAGAACCTCCCTCCTACCAGAAGCGTCTCTTTGCTTCGTCTGATCAGCAGGTTTATATATTTGACCGCTTGCCTGTGGCACCGCAGTCACTGCAATTGTGGGATGTTGTTGAACAGCCCGAGAGATATTTCCAGACTTTTCCGTCTTCCTTTTAGGTTGGGGACCTACAACCGTGGAAGACTTTCTCTTTGAAAAGATGCCCCACTTTTGGAGAAGTCCTATGTTCTCTGTGGTGGCCTTCTTAATCACCTTTCTAACTACCTCGTTTGGAAAGAGGTCTCTACCTCAGATGCTGGAAGATATCAGCTTCCTGGTTTCATGTTTCACTGTTGCAGCAGCAAACACAAACTCCCTACAGGCTCTCCTAGCCTTCATAAAGGCTATATATATATATATATATATATATATATATATATATATATATATATATATATATATATACATATATATATATATATATATATATATATATATATATATATATATATATATATATATATATATATATATATATGTATATATATATATATATATATATATATATATATATATGTGTGTGTGTGTGTGTGTGTGTGTTTGTTTGTTTGTGTGCATGCGTGTGTGTATGTGTGTGTGTACGCACGCAATACGCATATGTATTCATGCATAATAGGCCTATATTATATGATATATCTACATACCCACACAAACCAAAGATAAATGCAATAAGCTTACATAGTATGTTTGTGTCACACACACACACAAAACGGCTTTTAACATAGGAACAATCTATTTTTGGTCTCGAGCCATGTCGTCCTACCTCCCAGGCAGCTTTGTACTTGGGATATTTCTGCGAGTGATATACCAGAGAATTTTACCTGTAAAGGTATAACATCCTCGTCTATTATTACTTAGGATCCAAGAAGACAGGTTGGTAATTTACTTTCTTTATTGTGATATCTCAATTATAAGTATGCTGCTCCATGCTGCTGCTAACGCCACAGTTCGTGGATGGCAGGGCCCGGGAGACAGACCACAACAACAGCTCCCAGGAGGTTCAACACATTGGAATCAGATCAACACAGTAGAATGAGAGAGTAGTGTTTCTCAATACATTACACTCCTCCCCCCTTAGGTTAACAAAACAAAAACGAAATTAAACTTGTTCAATAAGAGCTCATAGGTTTTTTACTTATTCTGGCAGATTTCCTTACAAGGCCACCAGTACTACAGTTACTGTTCTCTGATCCTACTACTTCTACACTGGGATTACAAATGATACTTGAGTTCTCAATGGAGTTATTTGTCTCTTCTAATCTTTGTACATTACGTGGAGAAGAAACACGGGAACATAAGGAATCATTGTATCCTTTAATGGTGACTGTTCACCAGTTACTCTAGTATTATACATTTTTCTCTCAAATAATTATGATAGGTGACGCTTCCAAGTCAAAATACCATTAACATCTACAGATACCAAATAATTTCTTTCACCAAGAACTTTGATAATCTTAGCCTTCATCCATTCTGGTCCTTTACCAAATTCCTGGCATATACTGCATCACCAACTCTTAAACATAAGCCTTATCTCCTTATTTAGGCATAATAACATCTAATGGACCCTTAAATTTTCTTCCAAATAATAATTCAGCTGGGGAGCAGCCAGTGGAAGACTACTGTACGTCTATACGTATACAAAAATTTGGCAACTCTCGTTTTTACAAGCAAATTACAATTAAACTTTTTAAAATTAGTTTCAATATTAGTACAGCCCGTTCTGCAAGCCCATTGGTGCTTGGATTATATGGTGCTCCTGAACAATATCTAACACTATTTTTCTGAAAGAAATTCTGAGTCTCCCTAGACATAAAACAAGTTGTATTATCAGATACAATTGTGTCAGGAATACCATAAGTAGCGTAACATGACCTTAAACATTGTATGGTATTCTCTGAAGTTATATTCTTGTAAGCATAGACATCAATAAATTTTGAAAACGAATCAATAATAATTAAATATTGTATGTTGTCAATGGGTCCATAATAATCTACATGTAAACGGGACCAAGGTCTATCTACTGACGGCCAAGATAAAGGTGAAATGGCCTTATGTTTGAGATTTGGTTAGAAATTAAAAGTTATTTGTTCTAAATCATGGTCCATGTTAGGCCAATATGCAAAAGACCTTGCTTCTGCTTTCGTGGCAACAATACCCTTGTGGCCCTCATGAAGCATTTGTATAACACGCTTTCTCAAAATCCCAAGAACCAAAATACGATTTTTAAACAGTAATACATTTTCATGCACAGAAAGATCATTTCTAAATTTATAGAAAGGTAATATATCATTTTCCATTACATTTTCCTTAGGGAACCATTTTCTTACATAATATCTTACTCTCCATAAAACAGAATCTCTTTCTATGCATTCCTTTACCATTGTAAAATCAAAAGAACTCTTATCTAAAATATTAATCAAATTTACATATTCTCCTGGTACATGAAAATCAGCATCATCTTTACATAATGGTAGTCTACTAAGAGCATCTGCCACTATTATTCACTCCCTTAATGTGCTCTATTTTAAAAGCAAAACCGGACAGAAATAAAGCCCACCTTTGAATACAAGCATTAGATAACTGTGGAATACTCTTACTAGGGTTAAATAGATGAGTCAAGGGTTTATGGTCCGTCCTGATGACGAACTTCCTACTCAAAAGGAAATCGGAAAACTTCTTGACTCCAAAAATCATGGATAGGGACTCTCTATCAATTTGAGAATGATTACATTCAGCATTAGATAATTTTCTACTTTTAAAAGAAATGGTAGAAATTTTACCCTTATATTTTGTTTAAGAACAGCCCCCACTCTTACAGGACTAGCGTCAACTTCTAAAACCATTGTAGCATTAGGGTTGAAATTATCCAAAATATCAGTTCTCCCCAAAGCTTCCTTAATATTCTGAAAAGGTTCTTCATGAACGGCTGACCAGTGAAATTCAATATTCTTTTGGGTTATATTATATAAAAGACATAAAATAGGGCTGAACTGAGGTACAAAGCTATTGTAATCAGTGCAAACCAAAAATAATTATAAAGACTGAACAGGCTGAGGAGCTGGTGCTTCCAAAATTGCCTCTATTTTGTATGGGTCAGGTTTAATTCCATAACAATCTAAATGTATCCCAAATACGGTACTTCTCTAGAACCAACAATACATTTATCTTTATTCAATCTAACATTTCTCTGTTGCAAAATTTACAAAACTTTACTTAAACACTTGTCATGTTCCTCCTTGGTAGCTTCGGCAATCAATGTGTCATCCAAAAATACATGAACACCCTTGATATCTGCCAATAATTCAGAGATAAACCTCTGAAATATACCTGGTGCTGAGGACAACCCAAAAGGCAATCTATGAAATTTATACAAACCTAAATGAGTATTCTTAATTGAATGTTGTTGAGAATTTTCACTCACAAATACCTGTAAATATGCATTCTTCAAATTCAATTTTGAAATATACTGACAAGAACCTAAATTTCTCAAAATATTATCCAATCATGGTAATGGAAAAGTGTTAACACTGGTTTGGGTATTGAGATACTTAAAATCTACAAAAATCCTTATTTCACCATTAGGCTTCATTACAGGAACAATAGGACTGGCCCAATCTTCAGCATGCTCGACCTTGCTCACTATACTTTTACTCTCCAGTTCTTTATAATGATAAGGAACAGATCTAGCTTTAAAATACTTGGGAACAGCATTTTCTTTTAACATTAATTGACATTCATAATCTATAATGGGTGATTCTTCCACCACCTTAAACTCAGGTAGATACACTGCTCGGTGTAATATAAGGATCTTTAAATTTATCATCACACATATTCTCAATTTGTACCTACTGGTATTTCCCTTTCTTCATTAAAAACCTGCCTGCTAAATTCAAATCATCCACAACACAAAATTAAAGTTCCTTGACAACTTGGCCTTCAAAAGAAACATCACAATTTATTTCACTGTACACTTGCATTTCAACCTTATCATAATTTGCTAAGCGTTTCCTTGTTGGTAATGGGGTTAGATTCAATTTATTAGCATCATGCCGTGAAATAGTGGATGCACCACTGCCAGTGTCTAATTTAAATTCTAGGGGGAACCAATTTAACATTAAAACTTCTCTATATGGTTTCTCATAATCATCAACAGAATCGATAGAATTCACCTTAACATCAAAAAGTCTTAATAAATCATAAGAACCATGGTACTTTTCATCAATAGGAACAGGCTTACTGGTAGCCTCGTCTACATCATGCACTGTGTTAACATTCCTAGATTTATTTCTAGACTTTTTATTGGGACATACTGTACTAACATGGCCTTCCTTGCCACAGGAATAACAATTAGCATTCTTAAATTTATAATTCTTAGCTGAATGGTTTTCACGTTCACAACGTGTGCATTTACCTTGAACTTTAGAATAATCTCTTTTACCTCCCCATTTAGAGTCTGCCCTAGAATTATGCATAGGCCTAGTTACCTCATGCCTCACCGTGTTAACACTACCTGTAAGCCTATTATCTGTAAAAAAAAACTTGAAGTATGACTACACTCTGTAACATAAGCCGTTTCTAAATTGGTAACCTTGGCAAGTAATTCACGAGAGGGTATTGATTTAAAATCGAAAGGATCTGCTAATAAAACCTTAAAATAAACCTCATTATCAATACCAGCCAATAACTGTTCCTTCAACCTTTGGTCAAAATCACTATTAAGTTCACTGTTGAGCGAACAATTTTAGTTCTGCATAATATTCCTTCACTGACTCACTACGTTTCTTCTTTTGTTGTAGGAAATCACATTAGGCTCTATGATAACTAGGTTTAGTTAGGAAATGAGACTAGTTGATTTACTAGGTCATCAAAGGGAACTACAGACAGAAAATTCGGTGCTGTTACCTTACAGATTGTGGAAAATGTCTCTACTCCAACTGAAGAAAGCAACAAAGCCCTTTATGCTGTCGCCTCTGCTATATCATTTACCTCACAATTTATGGAGAATAAATCTAGCCAACAAGATAATTCTAACTTATCTGGGTTAAACTCGGGAGTTGCGGGTCTCCTTGTGGCTTCCATCCTTCCTGAAGTTGTATGAAACTTCAGTAGTCCCCACCAAATACAGCTGAACTTCGCTAACTCGATTACTAAGTGTCTGGACGTTGGCCAGGCCTAAACTGCTATACTAGGCTAGATACGGTAGTGGCCAGCTGTGTTGGTACACTAACTCTTGTTCACTATGATATACCTCCTCGTTCACTGGATTATTCCTTGTCCCAACTGTAACATCCTCAACTATCAATACTTAGGATCCAAGAAGACAGGTTGGTAACTCACTTGCTTTACTGTGGTATTTCAATTATAAGTATACAGCTCCATGCTGCTGGTAGTGTTACAGTTTATAGATAGCGGGAGACAGACCACAACAATAGCTCCCAGAAGGTTCAACACAGTGGAATCAGATCAAAGCAGTAGAATTGTAATATATTAGATATTACTTGTTTAAAACACATGACCTACAGGTCACTGTGGAAGTAAGAGAAGTGTGAGAAATGCCATAGTCATATCCTAAGCAGGATGCGAATGCCAAACCTCAGCAATGTAACATTTTTCATGAAGAGTAAACACAACCAAGCCCGTGAGAAAGAAGTTGTCTGTGAGAACGGAACAAGTACCTTCCGGTATTAATGTTGTGTTTACTATAAATCCATAAGTGCTGAGATAACTGTATAAACTTTAGCATGAAATTGGATATTTGTGGCAGTTCACTTTTAGATATCATACGGAATGGTCATCCGACCAAACCATCTATACTCCTGTGATGGAGATGTTAATACTGTTCTTAAAGAATAAACTATTTTAAAGTTAACTTACTTAGACTTTACTTGAAGATGTAACATACCAAATCTAATCTATAACACATTTAAGATGACATTTGAAGAGAACCCAAATGTGTGTTAACAACAGTAGCACACCAATAAATGGTGGCAGCAGTAAAACTCTAAGAACCAGAGAAAGATCTTCAAGAACCAGCGGTAAAACTCTAAGAACAAGAGAAAGATCTTCAAGAACCAGCGAATAAAACTCTAAGAACCAGAGAAAGATCTTCAAGAAATCAACAGTAATGAATCTACAATTTTGACTAAGTATCATAGTCCACCGAAGAAATTAAACATTTAATACCAATAAATGAATGTTATACAAACTGAGGAACTGGATCTTCAATCATCATCCTAAGAAAACCAAGGACTGACATTCAACGTTTACAAAACATTGAAGAAACATATCCAGGAAGCACTACATTCAACGGAAATCGGACCGAAAACATTCACCCAAACATCAATAGGAAGGAACAATCCAGTAAGAGAGAGAGAGGAAATGACAACATCACACTTCGCCATATAAACCGAAGATAAGTACAATTTCTTTATTCAATTCAGTTTTGAGCAGTGAAGTGTAGTTATCACGAGTCGAGCGTCCATTATTGCTGGGGTGAGTTGTTTGCTAATCTTCAATTTCCTTTCATTAAAGGAAACTGTGTTCATTTTCGAATTCTCGTCTAGAATTTTTTTTTCTCTCTGTGCTAATTCCGTTTTCTTTCAGAAGTTCTCGGGAAATATCTTTGTATTCCGTTTTCTTTCAGAAGTTCTCGGGAAATATCTTTGTATTCCGTTTTCTTTCAGAAGTTCTCAGGAAATATCTTTGTATTAGTATCATTGTTTTGGGGAATTTTGTTATAATCTTTATCATTTAGTGCTTATGCGTTTACGCAGTGGACGTCTGTATTCATATAGATATTTTGATAGGATTGCAAGGGGTCGTAGAGATAGAAAAAGAAATAACGTAAACATGACGCCCCCTGTGAGCCCCACCCCTGGACCGAGTAACCCAACCCCCGGGACATGGTAACCCCCCTCCTATTGTGACACTAGTAAATGCTCGCTCTGCAATCCTTCCTTTTCAGGGTCGGGTTAATGGGTTCTTGCCTCAGAATGTGGAGTTATGGATTTCATCCGTCGATGCCCATTTAAATGCTAAACAAATCATAGACCCGTTTGTACAATTACAAGAAGCTAAAAGTTTTATAGACTTTTCTAAAGGAGATGCGAGTGCGTATTTGAGGGGTGTTTCATTTCAAGAAGCAGTTACCTGGGATGATTTCAAAGTTAGGCTACGTGCGGTCTATGGAGGTGAAGAAGCCTTAGATGTAGTTTTAACATTAAGAAATACACTTAATCAAGCCACTATGACTAGGCTTAATAGTTGTACAGAAAAAAGATCGAACATGGCGTATCTGCGTAGACCCCCGTCATAATAAATAGTTTACCAGTTTGGACTTACTTAAAGGCTTTCACCAGATATCATTAGGGGAAAATAGTATCCCATACACAGCCTTCACCACAGCCAGGGGACATTATGAATTTTTACGGATGCCTTTTGGTTTACGTTGTGCTCCCATAACATTTACAAGAATGATTAACATAGTGTTTGGAGACTTGCTAGGGGATATATTGCATGCCTATATGGATGACCTTGAAATCTTTTCCAACACCTTAGAAGAACATCTACGTAAATTAGAACTAGTACTATAGAGATTAAGACAACATAACTTAAGGGTAAAGATTAGTAAGTGTGAATTTTTCAAAACAGAATTAGTCTATTTGGGTTTTACGGTGTCAAGCCAAGGTCTTAAAGTAGTCCATGATAAGGTGTCGGCTATCCGTAACTTTCCGATACCTACTAATGTCATGGGAATACAGCAATTTCTGGGTTGTAGTGGATATTACAGGCGTTCTATACGCAATCATTCAATAATAGCCGCTCCCTTAACTGATCTTATGAAGAAGGGCGTAGATTTCATATGGTCTGAGCAGCATCAACAGGCGTTTAATACTTTGAAAGATGAACTGTGTAGTTCTCCTATCTTAAAATTTCCTGACTTCGGTAAGGAATTCTTCATTGCAACAGATGCCTCAGACTTAGAAGTAGGTGGGGTATTGCTTCAGCAATATGAAAAACAATTTTTCCCAATAGCTTTTTATTCTCGAAAACTGAGAACTTCCGAAAGTAAGTATGCAGTAATAGACAAGGAAGGGCTAGCTATTGTTAATTCACTAGTGCATTTTAAATTCATAATATACGGTTATCCCGTTAAGGTTCTTACTAATCATAAACCACTAACCGACTTCTTTAAAGGCTTGAGCTACAGCCCCAAACGAACTAGGTGGCATTTGATCATTCAAGACTTTGGCACGAGAATCGGGTATTTACCTGGAAAAGCAAATATCATTGCTGATGCATTATCACGCAACCCCATGTCATCTTGTATGGAGCCTTTAGCTGAATCAATAGATATATCAACTTCCATGCCTATTGTTAAAACGATATCTGAACAAGAAGATTTGGGCTGGAGTGCTGAATTATTACAGACTGAGCAAAGAAAAGATCAGAAATTAGAAAAAATTATAAATGCTTTGAAAGGCAATCATAAGGAAAAGGAATATATAAAGTATAAGCAGCAGAATTATATAATCAAAGATAATATTCTGTGTAGGACCGTGACAAGGAAAACCCGCAATACACCTTATGTAACTAACGACCAGGTAGTGGTACCAATCTCACTTATTTCCACTGTCCTAAATTGGTTGCATGCAAATCCATTGCATGGACACCCGGGGTTCTCATTGATGTCACAGAAAGCCAAATCATTGTTTTATTGGCATACGATGCTTACAGATATAAAAAAACACATAGCTAATTGTCGCACATGTCAGGAAAACAAAGGGCATACGAAAACACTTGTCAGCCTAGGGGCTTATCCCGTGCCCAATCAACCCTTTGAAAGGTTACATTTAGATTTATTAACAGGATTTTAAGAGTCAGACAGAGGAAATAAGCACCTCTTAGTAATTGTAGATGCTTTAACTCGATATACAGAACTAATCGCGCTTAAAACTAAAACTGAGATTGACTGCGCTAGGAAGTTTTACGAGTGTTACATTTGTAAACATGGAATTCCACACATGATAATCTCAGACTCGGATGGAGAATTTAATAATCACTTTCTTACCTCATTGTGTGAATTCCTTAGCATAAAGAAAATAAATACCATGATATATCACCCAGAGTCGAATGGGCTAGTGGAAAGAGCGAATAGAAAGGTTTTAAATATATTAAGAGTAACACTAGGGGGATCAGACCCCAACTGGGATATTGCAATACCTGCGGTACTGAGTACTCTGAATCATTCATATCATATATCAATTAAAATGTCACCACACGAGGCATTGTATGGTACCCCAGTTAGAACGCCTTTCCATGTATTAACGCCTACAACTAATCTATCAAATCCTTTAAAAGAATGTATAAATGCAAGCAAAAGTCGTTTTGATACCCTTCGAAAGAATTTAGAAGAATCACAAATCATAATGAAAAGGAATCATGATAAAATAGCGAAGCCAACTAAAACATATACCGTGGGTGATAATGTATACATACAGGTAAATGTACGTAAAGGACTCAATTATAAACTAACAACTAAGTTTGAAGGCCCATTTAACATTTTGGAAACATTAACGGCCAATAGGTTTAGAGTTCAAAACGTATCCCAACCCACTGATGAGAGAATCGTACCATTAGCTCACATAAGAAATTAAAATAAGAGGGAAAGAAGTGAGGGAAAGATTTTAATTTTTTTTTTGTTTTTTTTGTGTACATTATATGTTAAAAGTTTTTCTTCTTAACCTTGGATAGGTACGCTCCTCGGACACCCCTTTAAGGGTATACTCGGACGCGCGCGACCCCGACGGCAAAAAAAAATTCTTGAAAAATCAGTTTTTAGGGTAACCTCCTTTTTTCTTTTGCCAAAAAAACTTCAATGAATGCTTAAAACAACTGTAAAGATAAATACTACTTATCTGCAGAAAAACTATTTATTATAAATATTTTAAAAAATTAAGTAGAAAAAAAAGACCTTACATAAAAATTCATAAAAAAAAAGTTTATACATATATACACAAATCCTTTTAGGAATTGATTCTTGAATGTTTAGGACACATCTTGATGTATTTTGGATGAAGTCAGACCCAAGGAGGTGAAGATCTGAAATGAAAAAAAAGGGTAACTTTTTTTGGCCAAAAAAATTTGTCCCAATTTCTTGAATTTTTTTGGGTACCCAAATGAAATAGGAAGTGGCTAATTTTTTTAGGGAATAAACATATGTTATCCTAAAATAGAAATATGTAAAAAAATCTTCATTATTTTGTAAATTACATTTATATCAGGGGCCATATCTAAAGGTAATTTTTTGAGTACTTAGAAATTTCGTAAGAAAATACATATATTTAATATATAATATGATATTTATGCAGGTAAAAATATACCAAAATATCACAAATTCTATAGGGAACAAGAATATATATAGATAGGGCAACTTACGCTTCGGATATGTCCACAAAATGGCCGCCAACCACACTGACTCAGACTCCCTAATCTGCCACTTGAAATGTAGGAAGGGTATGTCAATTTCAAGGTGTTATTTACTAATCTAATTATTCTTGGATATGCATAAAAATTGTATGGTGGGTTGCTGGATAATTGTCGATTATTTTACGACTATAAAATTAAAATTCTGACCCAAAAAAATTTTTTTGAAGGGAAATAAAATCGAAAAAAAAAATGTAAAACAATATAATATTTTAGCTAAAAAAAAATTGATGATATTCAATCAAAAAAGAAGTAAACAAAATTTTCCGACAAATAAACATCTAGATGAATCATTACTCTATGATAGTTCCTTAGTACGTAGTAATTTTGAAAGAAATGGGAAAAAACGAAAAAGTGGCAATGGCAGGAAAATCGAACACATACCTATATATACGCCATATCTGGCTAAAAATAAAGATAGGCATGGGTAGCCAGATCATCTAGAAACACTTTTCAACACTATAAAAATACAAGTTTTGCGACACTACTTGCCAATTCCTTACGGTAACATGACTAAGCAAAAAAATGCAAAACAAATAAAAAGGGGCACTTGCGGAAAAATGGCCAACATTCTAATATACGGCATTTCAGAAAAAAAAATTTCAGCCACGTACTAGGGAAACCATCAAGGCACATTTTCCGACAAATAAACATCTAAATGAATCATTACTCTGTGATAGTTCCTTAGTACGTAGTAATTTTGAAAGAAATGGGAAAAAACGAAAAAATGGCAATCACAGGAAAATCGAACACATACCTATATATACGCCATATCTGGCTAAAAAAAAGATAGGCATGGGTAGCCAGATCATCTAGAAACACTTTCCAACACTATAAAAATATAAGTTTTGCGACACTACTTTCCAATTCCTTACGGTAACATGACTAAGCAAAAAAATGCAAAACAAATAAAAAGGGGCACTCGCGGAAAAATGGCTAACATTCTAATATACGGCATTTCAGAAAAGAAAAAAAATTCAGCCACGTGCTAGGCAAACCATCAAGGCACATTTTCCGACAAATAAACATCTAAATGAATCATTACTCTGTGATAGTTCCTTAGTACGTAGTAATTTTGAAAGAAATGGGAAAAAACGAAAAAATGGCAATCAGAGGAAAATCGAACACATACATATATATACGCCAAATCTGGCTAAAAAAAAAAGATAGGCATGGGTAGCCAGATCATCTAGAAACACTTTCCAACACTATAAAATTATAAGTTTTGCGACACTACTTGCCAATTCCTTACGGTAACATGACTAAGCAAAAAAATGCAAAACAAATAAAAAGGGGCACTCGCGGAAAAATGGCCATTCTAATATACGGCATTTCAGAAAAAAAAAATTCAGCCACGTGCTGGGCAAACCATCAAGGCACATTTTCCGACAAATAAACATCTAAATGAATCATTACTCTGTGATAGTTCCTTAGTACGTAGTAATTTTGAAAGAAATGGGAAAAAACGAAAAAATAACAATCACAGGAAAATCGAACACATACATATATATATACGCCATATCTGGCTAAAAAAAAAGATAGGCATGGGTAGCCAGATCATCTAGAAACACTTTCCAACACTATAAAAATATAAGTTTTGCGACACTACTTGCCAATTCCTTACGGTAACATGACTAAGTAAAAAAATGCAAAACAAATAAAAAGGGGCACTCGCGGAAAAATGGCCAACATTTTATTATACGCATTTCAGAAAAAAAATTTCAGCCACGTGCTAGGCAAACCATCAAGGCACATTTTCCGACAAATAAACATCTAAATGAATCATTACTCTGTGATAGTTCCTTAGTACGTAGTAATTTTGAAAGAAATGGGAAAAAACGAAAAAATGGCAATCACAGGAAAATCGAACACATACCTATATATACGCTATATCTGGCTAAAAAAAAATAGGCATGGGTAGCCAGATCATTTAGAAACACTTTCCAACACTATAAAAATATAAGTTTTGCGACACTACTTGCCAATTCCTTATGGTAACATGACTAAGGAAAAAAATGCAAAACAAATAAAAAGGGGCACTCGCGGAAAAATGCCCAATATTCTAATATACGGCATCTCAGATAAAAAAAAAAAGACATGCACGTGTTAGCCCAACCATCAAGGCACACTTTCTAACACAAACATGAAAAAAAAATCAATAATATACGGCAATTCCTTACTACGTAGTAAATTTTTACAAATATTGAAAAAAAAACAGAAATTGGTAACCGCAGTTAAATACCCAATATACCAATAACTACGTCGTATCTGACAAAAACAAAGTCACGCATGGGTAGCCAGATCATCTAGACACACTTTCCAACACTAAAAAAGCAAAAGTTTTACGACACTATTTGGCAATATCTTACGGAAAAATGACTTGGCAAAAAAATGAAAAAAAATGAAAAAGGGGCACTCGCGGTAAAATGCCCAACATTCTAATATACGGCATCTCAGATAAAAAAAAAGACATGCACGTGTTAGCCCAACCATCAAGGCACACTTTCTAACACATAAACATGAAAAAAAATCAATAATATACGGCAATTCCTTACTACGAAGTAAATTTTTACAAATATTGAAAAAAAAAACAGAAATTGGCAACCGCAGTTAAATACCCAATATACCAATAACTACGTCGTATCTGACAAAAACAAAGTCACTCATGGGTAGCCAGATCATCTAGACACACTTTCCAACACTAAAAAAGCAAAAGTTTTACGACACTATTTGGCAATATCTTACGGAAAAATGACTTGGCAAAAAAATTAAAAAAAATGAAAAAGGGGCACTCGCGGTAAAATGGTCCTCGTGGTGGTGAATGACATTTTAACTAAAAAAAAAATCATGCACATGGTAGCCAAACAATCCACCAAGACTTTCCACAACTGATAACCTATACAAGTTGCACCATTCTACGACAATTTCATAATACGTAATAACTTTGATAATTATGCAAATTACCTTAGAACGGTAAACTCGGTCGCGCTCGACCCCGACGCGTCTCAGAAATCGGGGAAGGAGTACAGCTACAGCAATGCACATCTGGACACTACTAGAGCGTGTAGGCGAGACACCTACTGCAGGTCGATCACCCACAAATTCAGTCACGGGGGTGAGTCACGTGAGAAAAACCTCTTTTTTTTTGACGCTCGGGGTTGCGGACGACCCACCGTACCGTTCCAGGGTTAATACAGGAGTAATTACATATATTTTTCTCGTTACAGGTTTCCAAGATGAAGTTTTTATTGTTAGGAGTGATATTGTTCGCTCAGACATTTTCCTCGTGTGGGATGAGCTCTAAAACTAAAAGTATAGATTTTAAATATGGCACCACAGTAGAAAGACAAGAAGACATTTTTATTACATCAAGTAACGTAGTTGTTGAAGTACGTATGCAAGCAATTTTTCTCTCAGAGAATGATGTCACTAGCTTAAAGAGCGCCATTTCAAGGTTTGCTGTTTCATTAAATGAAATGCATAGAAGACATTTTCCTTTTAATACAGAGAGTTCGCTTGCAGCGACACTAAAAGATGCAGAGATGCTATCTGACGACTTGCAAAATAAGACTTACAAGGCAGAATTTTTGGCTCGTGACCTTTTGATGTGGACAGTAGGACACGATAATCTTGAGAAACGTAACCCGTTTATTTTTGCTGCACTAAACATCTTTGGTTCTATTGCAAGTTTAGGCTTAGGAATTTCCAATCGTCTTAAGATTAGTAATCAAAATAAGAAAATTGAGTTTTTGACTCATGAAGATGAATTGATTATGTCAGAACTAAGGAATCAGTTAGCTTCAATCAATCAAATTATGAGTTTGGTAAATGAACATTCTAGTAATATCAGTCAGATTATGAAAGTACAAGATTTGTTGGCAACGTTAACGTATTATGATTCAAAAATAGATCACATACATGATAGAATTGCACATTTCATTGAGAAATCAAAATACTATGTGGAAGCTATCAAGTTAGCGACTAAAGGTGTACTGTCACCCCATTTGTTGCCAATAAGAGACTTAACGTTAATTGTGGAGAACGGACGGGAGAAATTAGGTTATGTTCCTTTGTTAGACGCACGTAGGTTAGAATTTTATTCCAGCCTAATTACAGTAAGCGTTGAAAATCACAGGATTATGATTACAATTCCCTTTGATTCTTCCGATGCCTGGCAATCTTACAGGATATCACCATTTCCGACTTTCATGACGAATCACTCAAATCCAGTAATATCCAGTTTGACAGGACATGTATTGATTTCCCCAGACAAGGAAACATATACGGTCATTAAAGACTTAAATCAATTAACTCACTGTTTAGACGCAATGGATAAAAAAATATGTACAGCTGACTCATTTGAATTCCATAAAAACTTAATGGATTCATGCGAGTTAGGTATAGTGCTAGACGGTGCTCTCTCCCATACACATGAAAATTGTCTGGGAAAGCTTTATCCCTTTGACGATAATAAGTTCAATTGCAGACTGAACAACGGCTCGTGGATACGATACGACAAGGCCGGCTTCAATGTATCATGCCCGGACGAATCCACGTCCTATTCCCAAATCTTCGTTGCAGCAGATGGTTGTACCGGGACGTCCCCGAATTACATGGCTCATGGAATCAAGACTATCATCAAAGAACGAGCCTACTTCGCGAACTTCACGTGGTCGACAACAATTCCGTCTTTACCTCTCCCATACAATGCACGTGTGGCTAAGCGGTTGATGAAGGTTCAACACAGTGGAATCAGATCAAAGCAGTAGAATGAGAGAGTAGTGCTTCTCAATACATTATAAGAGGTATCACAGGGTTACTACCCCTGGAGTGAATGCCCCTAGAGACATCATCTATACACCAGGGACGTGTTCAAAACAAGCCACGGCTATCCTTCCCCGAATAGGGTTAACCTTGTTTTGAAGGAAAAAGGATAGGACTGGATACGTGGGAGAAAGAGCCGTTGCAATTCCCAATCCCAGTGTGCTGCAACTAACACTTTTCCTGTAAAACCATACCATTTTGCAGACGCCATCTTAACTGTTACTTGGAGTTTTTTCTGTGTGTTTTCATAGGTTTTTGAGGGATTTTGCGATCATGGATGCTTTGGCTTCTTCCTCATTGACTAAGTTGAGTACCCTTTACTTGTATGTTGGTGAGTTTCGCATCTCCATGATGTTATTATTCGATTTACATGCTTTTTATTGCTATCGGTTGGTGCAGGGTCGGCGCCAGCGTCTCATGTATCCAGATTGCTCAGAAATACTTAGTTATTTAGTCATTTTATTGTAAGAATGAGTTTTATATTATTCTTTTACAAGTGTGGTATGATTATGGGGTTTCCCACCTCTTTTACTATTGTCTGCATGTGCATATTTTTGGGCTCGAGCCATGTCGTCCTGATGGAATTTCCTCAAAGGCAGCTCTCTACTTAGGATATTTCTGCGAAGGATATACCAGAGAATTTTACCTGTAGAGATATCACGAGGTTACTACCCCTGAGAGATATCGTGTATATACCAGGGAGGTATTTAAAACAAGGCACAGCTATCTTTCCCCGAATAGCATTTACCTTGTCTTGAAGGATAGGGTATAGGATTGGATATGAGGGCGGGAAAGCCGTTACAACTCCCAATACCAGTGTGCTATAACTAACACGTATCCTGAAAAACCATTCCTTTTTGCAGACGCCATCTTGACGTCTGCTTTGAATTTTTACTGCATGCTTTCATACCTTTTTGAGAGATTTTGTGATCATGGATGCTTCAGCTTCTTCCTCATTGACTAAGTTGAGTACCCATTTCTTGTGTGTTGGAGAATTTCGTGTCTCCACACAATTACTATTCGATTTGCATGCTTTTTATTGCCTGCGGTTGGAGTGTGGCCGGCACTGGCGTTTCATGTATCCAAATTGCTCAGAAATGCTTAGTTATTTAGTCATATTATTGTAAGAATGTGTTTTATATTATTCTTTTACAATTGTGGTATAATTATAGGATATCCCCCATCATTTACTATTGTTTGCTTGTGTATATTTCATCAGTCCTGACGTAGGCTAACTCTACCCTGGCTGGCGGCCATGATTGGTGACTATGTACTTTAGCACCATCCCCTTCTTTCACTTAATCTTGGTGGTTTCCTGAGGCTGCCCATCCTCCCATGCTATTGGTGTGTCATTACGGGGAGCAGCAATCCTGAAGGTCCTTCTGGGAGTGTTGGATAGTGTTATATAGCCGTCCTGGGATGACTGTTTTTCACTTTTCCACTTAGCCTGTATGTTTGGCTAGGCAGCATAGGTCTTAGGAACATGTTCCCTGTGTCTACTTCTCCATCCATTTGAACTCACTACCTTGTTCTAATGCTGACAGATAGACCTCCCTTTGTGCCGCCTTACCCATTCTTAGGCTTCCCTTCATAGTTTTTGGTAGACTAAAGGCTGGTTGTGAGGACTTTTCCTCTATTATTATTACTGCAGACCCCTTACAATGTGATTCTCGTTCTAATGCTTAATTTGGAGTCTCCCTTCCTCCCCCACTCCCTCCCTTGTGCCTGCTGGTGCATCTACCTGCTATGGATCCTTCTTTCCCTCCCAGTCCAGTTCCCTGGCGACTGCAGTATCCTTTGTTGCTATATAAATGGACGGGATAGCTTGTAGGCTATCTAGTCTGGCCCTAGGTTGACATGATTTTTATTCCTTCCATGGATTAATTCTCTCTTCCTAGTTAGGCCAAACCCTTTACTGTCCTAGGAACTAAAGTTCCTTTTGTCTAGTCTACTTTACTTAGCATTTGAGTTTTCCCTCATCCGCTATGTAGGCTAGGCTTGCCTGCAATGTGTTTCCTATGGCCTAACCCTATCCAGGCATAGAGCTAGTACACCTTGGGGTTCTCCTAGGCCGCTTTAGTAGTTACCTAGTCTATGACTGCATATTCTCATCCTGGGCTATGTACCTCTTGCTGTGGAGTCCTGATTCCTTTGCCTGGTCAAACCAGTTTATCCTGGCAGAAGTTGCTTTCTGTCCATGCCTCCAGTCTTGTCAACTTGAGTTCTTCTAACTTTATATATGAGTGGGCTATGAGGGGATTCCTTAGCTGCAGTCTTGGGCTGGTCATCTACACCTTTTCCTCTTCCATATGTGAGGAGCATTATCCTCTGAAGTTGGCCGATTGGATCCCGCCTGGTTGTTACGATATCCCTTGAATTTTTTATTCTTGGCATCCTGTACAGCTTTCATTATCTTAAGGGCTACCGCTCTCTTTTCGTGATTTAATGAAAATGACCAGGTCTTGGCAGGTTTCCTTACTTACTACCTTTCATTCCTGTGCCTTACACCAGATTGTGGACTTTTCCTTATAGGATCATCCCCCTTATCCTTGTCGCCTGGACAATTCCTCTGCCACATTATGTCGACAAGCTTGGGGTGCTGAAAGGTCAGTTCATGTTCCCACGGTTGCTTAGGGTATCTTCCACCTTAGACCCAGCTGCTGCTGCCTCAGGGGCAGTTGCTGTCGGCTTAGGCAGGATGGTAAGTGAATTTGCCACCTTAGGTTGTCTAAAAGACTGACTTTGGAAGTACTGGTGTGCCCATGATGTGACACTTTCCTCCATTCTTCTACCACACTGTCATTGATAATTTCTGAGTGGTTTGGCCTTCGTTATGGTGCAGCCTTAGCCATTATATTTTTGGTAGAAATTTTTATTAAAAAAATATATATAAGTATATTTCTCTTGTATATTTATTTATGTACTTTTGTTAAGATCAAAAACCTTTTATTGATTTATACTCATTAAAATTTTTCCCTCTTTACAGGTTGCTGATGATATGGAGTATTTGATGGTAACCTGTACCAGATGGGTCAAGTTGCTCTGTGGACACATCACTTGCCGGAAACATGCAGACTGTCATGTTTCCGAAGGGTCTCTTGCGATTTGGGAACCTTCCGACTGCCAGGTTTGCAAAGACCTAATAGACACTGGCTTCCATGCTACCAAAGTCTCCAAGGATGTTAAAGCGTGGAATCAGAAGACCATTCATCACTGGGATTGAGGCTTTCAGAACAGCTCTCAACAAGGTGCCCTTATCTTCCTTACATGGAACTTGAGGAATTCCTCTTTCCTGAGGTCAAGGTGACCCCTGATTTTGGTCGTGAGTTACCGACAGTTCAACTCCCGCCGGTACCATTAGATCAAGCGAATGATGAAGTTTGGGACGCTCTACAAGTGATGAGCCTAGCCTCTGACAACATGTCGACGACTTCTTCTGTGATGTTAGAGAGGGAGAGGATCTTGCTGATCATGGAAGACTCTGATGAGTCACTGGATTTCCATCGGGTGAGTACAGTACCTATTACTTCCTCAGCTCGTTCCCCCATCCTTGTGTCTACGGCCCCTAAATCTACTCCGACCCCTGTTCCTACACCGGATAAACCTTTGCTCCCAGGTCAATTGGAATTTAAGGCATCCATGAAGGCATCCATGGAAAAAATACATGTAAAACATGAATGTGCTCAAGCATCTCTAAAGGTGAAGATAAAAGCTTTTCAACAGGTACCTACGTCTAAGGCTCCACCAACTTCAAGCCTGCCTGATTGCTCAGCTAAGAATCCTTGGCGTTATGCTGAGCATATGGCTTTGAGGGAAGGGTACCTCCACATCAGAGAAGATATGGGTTCTAAGCCAGTTTCTGACTTAGAATTCATCCCCTCGATTGACAGCTATCCTTACTGCTATATAAGGCTTAAATCAGAAGCGTCCACTAGGGATAATACGATCCCTGAGGAAACTACCATCCTGAAAGATGGCAAAGCTCAGTCCCCATTGGTTAAGGAGCTTAAAACGGCCGAATTCACTAGTACCCAACTTTATGCTTTCAGCAGGAAGAAAGCCACCTTTCTTGCTCCCGAGGATACTGTCTTTCCCTTCACCTCTAAAATTTTAGAGGCTGTGAAAAAAGCAGTAGTGAAGGGTAGACCATTGCCAGTGCTTGAGAAGTGCAAACCTGTCTCCCTTGCCTTCCCTAATGACTCGGACAGTTAGGAAGATGTCCTACACACTTTTACTGGTGGAGATCTCTATAAGGACGTCAGAGGCAAGCAATTTAATGGAAGGCTGCCCCATATTCCTGAATCCCTTTTGAAGGAAGAACTGAAAGCTGTTACTGTTTTTAGAATGATTTATTGTTAATTTATTCTCATCATTTATTTATTTTCTTATTTCCTTTCCTCACTGGGATATTTTTCCCTATTGGAGCCCTTGGGCTTATAGCATCTTGCTTTTCCAACTAGGGTTGTAGCTTGGCTAGTAATAATGATAATAATAATAATATAGAATATTTGAATATTTATCCTTCCTGTCCTATTTGGATATGCTGATTGGGAACTATTCCAAATCTGATCTTTTACCAGTCTTAGCAAAAACTCACTTGGCTACTTTCCATAGAGATCTCCATGCTTTCTTCTTAGCCAGAAGATCATGTAAAGTATATGTCCTAGCCACAGTGACTGTCAGGCATGAGCTATAGAAGCTGATTGACTCCAATATCTGGGGAAAAGATCTCTTCCCCAAGAAATTGGTTAAAGATGTCATGGACAGAGTAGCTCTAGAGAATAAGAGCATTACGCAAAAGTGGAGCATGTCCTCTAAAAGGAAATTTACCCATGGAGAATGAACTCAACCCAAGGGTGAGAAACCTAGAAGACCCTTTTAAGGATGGAAATTCTTTCTTGTCGCGAAGGCCTCAGTTGCCACCATCCCCCAGACTGTGTACACGGTTCCCCAGTAATATGTATCACAGTCTCCAGCTTTCAATCCCGTATATGAAAGAGCCACCACAACTTTTCCCTCTGCCAGAGCTCAAAAGAAGAGCAGAGGAGGGTCTAAATGGGACGGTCAGTCTAGAGGCCGAGGAAGTAGAGACTAGGCGTCTAAAGAAGCCGGTAGGGGGACGACATTACCTTTTCAGGGATCGATGGAAGTTTGATCCCTGAGCTCACAGCATAGTCTCAAAGGGCCTAGGCTGGAAATTGAGACAGAAACCACCCCAGTTCAAGAGGTTCTTCCAACCCACAACCCCATCTTTGGAGGATTATGTATGGAATCTTCTCCGGAAGGGAGTCATCCGTTGTAAAAAAAATCCATGAGCTTTCAAGGGCTGCTATTCTGCGTGCCAAAGAAAGATTCGAACACTCTTCAAACTATTTTGGACTTATCCCCCTAAACAAATTCATTCTGAAAGACAAGTTCCAGAGGCTATCTCACAAATACGGATCCTACTACCCCAGGGGGCCTACGCCGTCTCTATAGATCTTACAGTCGTCTATTGGCATCTTGCAATAGGTCGGCGCTTTTCCCCCTACCTTGGTTTCAGACTGCCAAGAAAGGCTTACGTATTCAGATCTATGGCCTTAGGGCTCAGTATAGCTCCAGTGATTTTCAAAGAGCTGTCAAGGCCATCGTCCAACAATTATGGAACAAAGGCCTCAAGGTGATGGTATACTTGGACGACTGGCTAGTCTGGGCTGCAAGGAAGTCAGAATGTGTTCTGACAGCTCAAAAAGTCGAAAAAAATCCAGGCTGTCTCTGACTATGGAATTCCAGTGGCTAGGACTTCACTGAAATCTAAAGTCAGACACCCTCTCTCTGCCATATGGCAAGAGAAAGGAAATCACAAAATCTGTCAGGTGCCTACTTCGTTCAAAAGTACTCACCAGGTGACAACAGGAGAGAGTGTTGAGTTCACTGCAGTTTGGTGCCGTGACAGACCTAATCTTAAAAGCAAGAATCAAAGATGCCAACAGAGTCTGGAGAATAAAGGCATCAAATACTCGGAGAGATCTTCGCCACAAAACCTCCGTCTTACTGCAAAAGCAGCGAAAGCCGTGTACCAATGCCAAGAGTTTGTCGACCCATTTCTCTTTGCAGTATCCTCGTCCTTACATGACAATTGACACAGACGCCTCGGTGGGGGCCATTTCCCTTCTAAAAGAGTACAGGGTCAGTGGTCAGTTACATTTCGGAAATTTTATATCAACATTCTGGAAGCTATAGCAGTATTTCTGACTCTAAAGAGGCAGTACCCGTAGACGAAATTACACATCAAATTCGTCATCAACAACAGGGAGATGGTCCACTGTGTCAACAAACAGGGTTCCAGGCCTCATTGGATCAACTATGTGATTCTAGCCATTCCCACATTAGCAAAGTGGAGAAATTGACATCTCTCAGCAGTTCACTTAGAAGGGGTCCGCAATGTGATGGCAGACACCGCATCAAGATCCAAACCTCTTGAAACAAAATGGTCTCTGGATGCAAAATCCTTCTGTTTCATCCTAGAGCAAGTCCCAGAACTGCAAATAGATCTCTTTGCAATGAGCTTCAACAAGAAACTTCCCCGGTATATAGCACCAAACTTGGATCCGGAAGCGATAGGAAAGGATGCGATCTGCCTAGATTAGAAGCAGTGGTCTCACATTTACCTATTACTACCATTCAACCTCCTAATGAAAGTCCGAAACAATCTGCGTACTTTCAAGGGAACAGCTGCTCTAGTGGCTCCCAAGTGGCCCAAGAGCAATAGGTATCCTCTCGTTCTGGAACTTCCCTTTACCATCTCCAGTGCTATCCCAGGATGTTTAACAGAAGACTGTCTTCGCTTCCTCTTGGGTAACGAAAACCCTTCAGCTCATAATTTTCTTGCCCTTGCAGCTCAAAGAAAATTTGAAGTTGCAAAGGAGAGAATTGATTTTATAGAAGAGTAGAAGTCCAATACCCCGAAACGACAAAACTTGTCATCCTGGAAAAAAAAAAGTGGGTTGCATTCCTGAAAAGTCGTCAGCTCTCTTCTAGAACTATGGGCTTCTGTATTTCTTTCTTCATTTCCATACATGATCAAGGCCTGGCCTGTACAACTATTACCTCATGCAAGTTGGCACTAACTAGACCCATTTCTTATGCTTTTGATATTGAACTCAATAGCGAGCTATTCAAATAAGATCACGAAGGCTTGTGCTAAATTGAAACCTAATGCTCCTCCCGAGGCTATCTCATGGTCGTTGGATAAAGTCTTGCATTTTACCTCCTCGATAGATAACGCTACTACCTTTCTGAGGGATCTTACTCAAAAGGCAATCTTTTTACTTGTTGTGGCTTTTGGTGCTAGAGTCAAGGAGTTTGTGGCACTTTCAAGGGATGATGGCCACATCGAATTCTCGGAATTGGGGGAGGTAAATCTTTACCCAGATCCTGTATTCTTGCCATAAAACGAACTTCCCATGAGACATTGGGCCCTGAAAGATTGTTCCACTACAGGAAGATCCTTTTCTGTGCCCCATGGAATGCCTTAAGGCCTACCTGTTAAAGAGTCGGGCCTTTAAAGGCAGTCAACTTTTTAAAGGAGAGATGTTCTTCAAACATTACTTACGTCCGTTGGAAGATATCAAACACTTTGCGGTGGCTGCTGGTAGTGTGATTACACCAGCTTCTCAAGTGTTGCGATGGACTCTTATGGACTGTATAATTGGGACTTCTCAGTCTATATTGTACTAGTGGAATAATGTTCTTCTTTTCATTCTGTACTATTTTATAATTGTAAAGAGACAAAGGGGATATTTTTCTTTTATGTGTTACTATTTATTACTCTGTTACATAATTCAGGGTCTGAAAACTTTCATTTTCTGCACATGATTCATATTCCTATTGTTACATTTATGAATCTTCGGAAATAGTAAAAGTTTTTTTTTTTTTTTTTTTTTTTTTTTTTTTTTTTTTTTTTTTTTTGCATTTCCTTTCATTGGACCTACTGTTCACAATAAAAGTAGTGTACATCCAATTTTTTAACCCTCCTTTTATAGCCTCTGGTCTGATTGACTTCTGGAGACAAAGATTTTATTCACAGTGAGTGGGACTACTTCTGAATTCCTTTGCTCCTACTCATTTTACAAACATGTCACTTATGCACATAGCTTCCTACCATCGTTGGGGCCCTGGAAGATTGTTTTACTACAGGAGGATTCTTCTCTGTGCCCTGTGGAATGCCTTAATGCCTACCTCTTAAAGAGTCGGGCCTTTAAAGGTGGTCAGATTCTCAAAGGAGAGATGACAGGATCTAATCTTTTCTGAAACAACTAAGATCCAAACACCTATTTCATCAGAAGGGCTGATCCTGATAGTATGCCATTGGGTCATAACCCTAGGAAAGTTACCTCTTCCTTAAACTTTTTCCAATTCATGTCCTATGAAGGCTTACAGGCTTACACAGGATGCAAATCTTCAAGAGTGTTCTTCAAACATTACTTACGTCATATGGAAGAGATCAAACACTTTACGGTAGCCGCTGGTAGTGTGATTAAACCAGCTTCTTAAGTGTTGTGCATGGACTCTCATGGACTGTATAATTGGGACTTCTCAGTCTACATTGTGCAATTGGAATAATGTTCTTCTCAATGTGTACTATTTTATAATTGTATAGAGTCAAAGGGAATATTTTTCTGTTATGTGGTACTATTTACTACTCTATAACATAATTCTGGGGTCTGAAAACTTTGGTTTTCTGCACATGATTCATATTCTTAGTGTTACATTTATGAATCTTTGGAAATAATAAAAGATTATTGTTCTTTTTCCATTTCCTTTCATTGGACCTACTGTTCACAATAAAAGCAGTGTACCTCCAATTTTTTAACCCTCCTTTTTTAGACTCCAGTCTGATTGACTACTGGAGACAAAGATTTTATTCACAGTGAGTGGGACTGTGCTGTTGAATTCCTTTGTTCCTACTTATTTTACAAACGTATCACTTGTGCACATAGCATGGTACTATCATTCCCAGTGCTAGGGGAAGCCTGGTTATGTCTTTAAGGAGTCAAAAGGTTAAAACACTTCTGGCCACAACTAAGCATACTAATTCTCCGGTACACTTCCATAAGAACGACATGGCTCAAGCCCAAAAAAATGATTTTGACATAGGAAAAATCTATTTTTGGATGAGATAGCCATGTCATCCTGATGGACCCGCCCGTTACTTTTCATCCCCTCCCAATTCTTAGTATGAGGCCTTACGTCATGCGATGGCTGCTCTTGGAATGGTTTTACAGGAAATGTATAAGTTGTAGCACACTGGGATCGGCAGTTGTAACGGCTCTCACGCCTACATATCCAATCCTATCCCATATCCTTCAAGACAAGGTTAACTCTATTTGGGGAAGGATAGTCGTGGCTTGTTTTAAACACATCCTTGGTGTATCACAATTCTCTCTGCAGGTAAAATTCTCGGGTATATCACTCGCAGAAATATCCCAAGTAAAAAGCTGCATTTGAAGAACTTCCATCAGGACGACATGGCTATCTCACCAAAAAATTTAAAAGAAAAATAAAAATTCCTATGTCAAAACCCGTTTTTATCAGTCTTGACTTAGGCTAACTCTACCTTGGCGGCCGTGACTGGTGAATATGTACTCATGCACCATCCCATTCTTTTCTTCAACCTTGCTGGTTTCCTGAGGCTGCCCATCCTCCCATGCTATTGATGTGTCATAACGGGGAGCTCCAGTCCTGAAGGTCCTTCTGAGAGCGTTTGATAGTGTTTTACAGTCGTCCTAGGGCGATTGTTTTTCCCTTTTCCACTTAGCCTGCATGTTTGGCCAGGTGGCATGGATCTTGGGATCTTGTTCCCTGTGTCTACTTCTTGTCCATTCATTGGAACTCACTAACTTGCTCTAGTGCTGACAGGTAGATCTCCCTTTGTGCCACCTTACCCATTCTTAAGCTTCCCTTAGTTTTTGTTAGGCTATCGGCTGGTTGTGAGGACTTGTCCTCAGTGCCTTCTTACTACAGACCCCTTAAAATGCCATTCTCGTTCTAATACTTAAGTTAAGCCTTTCCTCCCTGATGTCTCGCCAATTTTTGAGTGTCCATTCTTCCCCCTCCCCCCTTTGTACCTACTGGTTAGTCTAAATGCTGCGGAACCTTTTTCCCCTACCAATCCAGTTCCACGGCGACTGAAGTATCCTGCGTTGCTAAATAAATGAACGGGATAGCTTGTAGGCTATGTAATTTGGCCATTGGTAGACGAATATTTTATTCATTCCTTGGATTAACTCTCTCTGCCCCCTTAGAGACCACTCTTGGATGGTCTAGTTGCCCCTTCCCCTTTCTAGTTAGGCCATACCCTTTACTGTCCTAGAAACTGCAGTTCCTTTTATCTAGTCTACTTACCTTAGCATTTGAGTTTTCCCTCATCTGCTATGTAGGCTAGGCTTGCCTGCACAGTATTTCCTATAGCCTAATCGTATCCAAGCATAGAGCTGGTCCCCCTTGAGGTTCTCATAGGCCGACTTAGTAGTTACCCTGTCTACAACTGCAGCTTCTCATCCTGGCCTATGTAAATCTTGCTGTGGAGTCTTAACTCCTTTGCATGGTCGGTTTATTCTGGCAAAAGTTGACTTCTGTCCATGCCTCCAGTCTTGTTAGCTTGAGTTCTTTTGGATTTGAAGTTGAGTGGGCTATAGGGGGATCCCCTCTGCTGACTTTGCTACAGCCTTGGGCTGGTCATCTACACCTCCTTTTCTTCTTCCATATCTGAGGAACAATATCCTCTGAAGTTAGATGATTGGATCACGCATGGTTGTTAGGATATCCCATGAATTTTCGATTCTTGGCATCCTCGCCGTATTGTACGGCTCTCATTATCTTAAGGGCTATCCCCCTCTTTTCATGATTTAATAATAATGACCTGGTCTTGGCAGGTTTCCCTATTTACCACCTTTCATTCCTGTGCCTTTCCCCCTGATTGTGGATTTTTCCTTATAGGATCATCCCCCTTATCCTTGTTGCCAGGACAATGCCTCTGCCGTGTTTTGTCGACATGCTTGGGGAGTTGAAAGATCATTTCATGTTGCCATGGTTGCCAGGAATAGTGCCGCCTTAGAGCCAGCTGCGGCTGCCTCGGGGGCAGTTGCTGCTGGCTTAGGCATGATGGAAATTGAATTTGCCACCTTATGTTATCTTAAATACCGACTTTGGAGGTACTGGTGTTCTCCTGATGTGACAATTTCCTCCATTTTTCTAACACACAGTCACTGATTCTTATTCATGAATCTCTAATGATTTCTAAGCGGTTTGGCATGAGTCTCCATTATAGTGTAGCCTTAGCCATGATGTTTTTGGTAAATATTTTATTCTAGAAAAATTTTAAGCATATTTATTTTATGTATTTATTTATATACTTATGTTAAGATCGAAATTTTTTTAATGATTTGTACCCATTGAAATTTTTTCCCTCTTTACAGGTTGCTGATGACATGGAGTGTTTGACGGTAACCTATACCAGGCGGGTCAAGTTGCCCTGGGGCCACAATACTTGCCAGAAACATGCGGACTGTCATGTTTCCAAGGGTCTCTTGCAATTTGGGAACCTTCCAACTGCCAGGTTTGCAAAGACCTAATAGACACTGGCTTCCACGCTACCAATGTCTCCCAGGATGTGAAAGCGTGGAGTCAGAAGACAATTCCTCACTGGGTTAGAGGCTTTCAGAACAGCTCTCAACAAGGTGCCCCTTATCTTCCATACATGGAACTGGAGGAACTCCTCTTTCCCAGGGCCAGGGTGACCGCTGTTTTTGGTCACCAGATACTGACAGTTCAACTGCCGCCGGTACCATTAGATCATATGGATGATAAAGTTAGGGAAGCTCTACAAGTGATGAGCCTAGTCCCCGACAACATGTCAACAAATTCTGTGACGTCAGATACGGAGAGGATCCTGCTGACCACGGAAGCTTCTGGTGAGTTACTGAATGTCCATCAGGTGAGTACAGTACCCAGTACTTCTTCAGCTAGTTCCCCCATCCGTGTGTCTACGGCACCTGGATCTACTTCAACCACTGTTCCTACACCGGATAAACCTTAGTTCCCAGGTCAATTGGAGTTTATGGCATCCATGAAGGCATACATGGAAAAATTACATGCTGAACATAAACATGCTTAAGCGTCTCTAGAAGCAAAGATAGAAGCTTTTCAACAGGCACCTACATCTAACGTTAAAAATCTTTGGCGTTATGCTAAGCATATGGCTTTGAGTGAAGGGTACATCCAAACCAGAGAAGGTATGGGTTTTAAGCCGGTCTCCGACTTAGAATTCTTCCCCTCGATTGTCAGTTATCCTTACTGCTATGTAAGACTTAATTCGGAAGCGTCCATTAGAGATGATACGATCCCCAAGGAAACTATCATTCTGGACCATAGCAAGGCTCAGGCCCTATTGGGTAAGGAGGTTAAAACAGTCGAATTTACTAATACCCAACATTCTGATTTCGGCAGGAAGAAGGCTACCTTTGTTGCTCCCAAGGTTACTGTCTTTCCCTTCGCCTCTAGAAGTTTAGAGCCTGTGAAGAAAGCAGTAGGGGAGGGTAGAGCGTTGCCAGTGCTAGAGGGTTGCAAACTTGGCTCCCTAACCCTCTTTTAAGACTTGGACAATTGGGAATATATCCAACACACTTTTACTATTGGAAAACTCGATAAGGACATCGGAGGCAAGCAATTTAATGACAGCCTGCCTAGAATTCCCAAATCCCTGTTGAAGGAAGAAACTATCTGCATTTTTATCCTTCCAGTACTATTTGGAGATGCTAATTGGGAACTATTCCAATTCAGATATTTTCCCAGTCTTAGCAAAAACTTACAAAGCTACTTTCCATAGAGATCTCCATGCTTTCTTCTTAGCCAAAAGAGCATGCAGAGAACATGCCCTAGCTACAGCGATTGTCAGACATGAGCCTAAGAAGCTGATTGACTCCAACATCTGGGGGAAAAATCTCTTCCCCAAGTCATGAAGTCATGGATGAATAGGAGCCTTATGCAAAAGTGGGGCAGGTCCTCTAAAAGGAAATTTACCTGTGGAGAAGGACCTCAACCCCAGGGCAAGAAACCTAGAAGACCCTTTAAAGGAAGGAAATCCTTTCCTGCACGACAGCCTCAGTTGCACCCCTCCCCCAGACTGTGTACAAGGTTCCCCAGTAGAGAGGCAGAGGATCCTGCTGACCACGGAAGCTTCTGATGAGTTACTGGATTTCAATCAAGTGAATACAGTACCCTGTACTTCTCCAGCTCGTTCCCCCATCCCTGTGTCTATGGCCTCTGGATCTACTTCGACCACTGTTTCTACAGCGGATAAACCTTAGTTCCCAGGTCAATTGGAGTTTATGGCATCCATTAAGGCATTCATGGAAAAATTACATGATGAACATAAACATGCTCATGCGTCTCTAGAAGCGAAGATAGAAGCTTTTCAATATTTAAGTCTCCTCCAGCTTTGAGCCTTCCTGATTTATCAGCTAAGAATCTTTGGTGTTATGCTAAGCATATGGCTTTGAATGAAGGGTACCTCCAAATCGGAGAAGATAAGAGTTCTAAGTCAGTCTCCTGCTTAGAATTTCTCCCCTCGATTGACAGTTATCCTCACTGCCATGTAAGGCTTAACTTGGAAGCATCCATTAGGGATGATACGATCCCCAAGGAAACTATCATCCTGGCCCACAGCAAGGTTCAGGCCCTATTGGGTAAGGAGCTTAAAACGACTAAATTTACTAATACCCAACTTTCTGATTTCGGCAGGAAGAAGGCCAACTTTGTTTCTCCCAAGGAACTGTCTTTCCCTTTGCCTCTAGAAGTTTAGAAGCTGTGAAGAGAGCAGTAGTGGAGGGTAGACCATTGCCAGTGCTATAGGATTGGAAACCTGCTTTCCTAGTCCTCTCTTACGATTTGGACAATTGGGAATATATCCAACACACTTTTACTGTTGGAAATCGTGATAAGGACATCGGAGGCAAGCAATTGAATGAGAGGCATCCTAGATTCTCAAATCCCTGTTGAAGGCATCTTTATCCTTCCAGTCCTATTCGGATATGCTACTTAGGAACTATTCCAAATCAGATCTTTAGCAAAACTTAGCAAAAACTTACCTGGCTACTTTCCATAGAGATCTCCATGCTTCTTTCTTAGCCAGAAGAGCATGTAGAGTACATGTCCTAGCCACAGTGAGTGTCAGGCATGAGCCCAATATGCTGGCTGACTCCAATATCTGGGGTAAAAATTTCTTCACCAAGAAATTGGTTAAGGAACTCAGGGACAGAGCAGCTCTGGAGAATAAGAACCTTACGCAAAAGTGGAGCATGTCCTCTAAAAGGAAATCTACCCGTGGAGAAGGATCTCAACCCAAGGGCAAGAAACGTAGAAGACCCTTTACAGGAAGGAAATCCTTTCCTGCACGACAGCCTCAGTTGCCCCCATCCCACAGACTGTGTACAAAGTTCCCCAGTAGCATGTATCATAGTCTCCAGCATTCATTCCCGTATATGAGAGAGCCACCACAACTTTTCACCCTACCAGAGCTCAAAAGAAGAGCACTATTAGCAGAGGAGGGTCTGAAATGGGCGGTCAGTCTAGAGGCCACAGAAGTAGAGGCAAAGTGTTTAAAGAAGCTTGTCCTTCACAACAACAATGACGAGCTACCAGTAGGGCGGCCGCTTTACCTTTTCAGGGATCAATGGGAGTTCAATTCCTGAGCTCACAGCTTAGTCTCAAAGGGACTAGGCAGGAAATGGGGATAGAAACCACCCCAGTTCAAGAGGTTGTTCCAACCCACAACCCCATTCTTACACATACAGAAATGTATATATATGTATATGAATACATTTCATTACAGCAAGGTAGAGTTGGGACGCTGATCATGTACTTTTTTAATACTGACGTTTAGAAAATGAGAAAGCCGAAGTGTAGAGAAAATTGCCTTAAGATATACATTATGTACATGATTGATGACAAATAATAATAATAATAATAATAATATTAATAATAACAATAATAATAATAATAATTAATTCATCATCTCCTCCTACGCCTATTGACGCAAAGGGCCTCGGTTAGATTTCACTAGTCGTCTCTATCTTGAGCTTTTAATTCAATACTTCTCCATTCATCCTCTCCTACTTCGCGCTTCATAGTCCTCAGCCATGTAGGCCTGGGTCTTCCAACTCTTCTAGTGCCTTGTGGAGCTCAGCTGAGGGTGAACTAATATCTCTTGGGGAATGCGAAGAGCATGTCCAAACCATCTCCATCTACCCCTCATCATGATGTCATCCACATATGGCACTCGAGTAATTTCTCTTATAGTTTCATTTCTAATTCAGTCCTGCCATTCAACACCCAATATCCTACTGAGGGTTTTGTTCTCAACTCTACTAAATCTATTGGAGATTGTTTCATTGCCATGCCATGACTCATGTCCATAGTGTAACACCAATCATACTAAACTGATATATATATATATTCTGATTTTTATATGTAAATTTAGGCGATTTGATTTCCAAATTTTACTTAACCTAGCCATTGTCTGATTTGCTTTTTTCAATCTTTCATTTTAACTCTAATTCTCAAGACCCTGAATTGGAGATTATATTTCCTAAATACTTAAATGATTTTATCTCATTAATCTTTTCTCCTTCCAATGATATTTCATCTTCCACTGCAAACTCCGATCTCATCATCTCTGTATTTCTTACATTTATCTTCAGCACAACCTCGTGTGATATTTCTTGTATTCTGGTAAGCAAGCATTGCAAATCCTGTAGTGTTCTGCTTATAAGGATAGCATCATCAGCCTACTCTATGTCTGCTAAATTCCTATCACCAATCCAATTCAATCCTTCTTCACAATCTCTGACTGTTTTATGCATTACAAAATCCATCAGGATGTTAAACAGCATAGGGGACAACACATTCCCTTGAAGTACTTCGCTGTTCACTGGAAATTCATTTGATAAGATTCCATTAACATCAACTTTGCCCTTGTTATGCTCATGAACGGATTTAATCAAATTTACCTATTTAAGAGGAATTCCATAAAAGTCCAGGACTCTCCACAAAATTGGCTGGTGCACATTGTCAAAGGCTTTTTCATAGTCCACAAATGCCATCAAAATGAGATTTCTGTATACTACGCATTGGTGTACAACATGTCTCAAAATGAAAATTTGGTCAGTGCAATTCCTACCTTATCCAAATCCTGCTTGTTCATCTCTCAGCTTTTCAATAATCTTACTCTAAAGTCTCTTTAGAATGAGCATACTATATATTTTCATAACAACTGACGTGAGTATTATGCCTCTGTAACTATTGCAATCAGTCAGGTCTCCTTTTTTGCTATTTTCACCAAAACTCTTGACTCCCATTCATCAGTATAATCTTGTAAGCAGTCTGGGAGTTACTTCATTTTCGGCCAGTATCATTTCGGCAGTTATTCCATCGTATCCCGAGGCTTTCCATCTCTTTACTTTTTTAGGATAGCTTCGACTTCAAACACACTTATTTCATTCATGGGCACATCAAGGTCTTCATCAGCTTCAGCTATATCAATCAAATTATTCCCTTCATATCTCCTGTTCATAACCTCACTAAAGTGTTCTATCAAACGTTGTCTTTCTTCATCTTCAGTTGCTATAACAGAACCATCTCTCTTTTTTATGGATATATGCATCTTTTTCTTTGCCCCAGTCGAGATTTCATTAATAATTCTATGAGCAATTCTTACACCATAGCCACTTCCTAAATTCATAGCATAGTCAGCCTCATCTGTTTTCTGTCTACATATTCTCTCCAGTCATTCCTGGCTTTTCTTTTAACCTCACTGTAAATACTAGAATACTTTAGCATGCTCTACCTTGTAATTTTCATTATTTCGTCGAAAACTTTCAATAATCAATATCTGTCTTTCCCAAGTATCATTTGATATCCATGGCTTTCTCCTTGTAACTGCGTGTCCCAAGACTTAAATACCAACTGACTGATATATGTTCTTAATATCACACCATTCTTCATTAATTGTCTGTTCTTCGTCTCTTAAAGCCTCTAAGACTGCAAATCAATTACTACATTCAATTTTAAATTTTTATCTGTGCTCTTCTTCTAAAAGCTCAGTTGTATCAAACCTAAGTATTCTATCTTTCTGTTGGGTGCTTTCAGTTTTGATTTCAATGTGCCAATGTGGAGTTGGTGATCACTACCAATATCTGTACCGCTATAGCTTCTTACATTTCTTAGAGTCCTCCTTCTTTCTTTATTAACGGCGATTTGATCTATCTGATTTTTGTAGTTGCCACATGGTGAAGTCCATGTGTACTGGTGGGTGTTCTTGTGTTGTAAAAGTGTACCTCTAATGACAAGATTGTTTGCTGAACAAAAACTTATGAAATGTGCTCCATTTTCATTTGCAATTTCGCCAAGACCCTCGACACCCATCACATTATCTATCCCTTGATTATTTCTTCCAGCTTTAGCATCATAATTTTTGTATCTCTCTCAGGGATCTCATGTATTACCCTCAACAGCTTTTCATAGCATTCATCTTCCCTTTCTTCAGGGGAATCATTTGTTGGGGCATAGCAAACTATGATACAGTACTCAGCACTGCTTTGATTTGAATTTTTCTAGTAACAATCTACTACTTACAGCTCTCCACTCGGTTAATGCCTTTTCTGCTCTTGGTATCATCATCATTCCTATCCCTTCTCTTCAAACTCCATCTGATCTTTCTGAGTAGATATACTGTATATATTGCCTTGGTCTTAAGTTTCCTTACCAATCCCCTTACGACGTGTTTTGCTTAAGGCCATGATATTCAAACTATATTTCATAAATTCACTCTCCACTTGCTGTAACTTCCCAATCTGATTCATGGCTTTAACATTCCAATTACCTATTTTCAATTTTTCTTTAGTATATATCAACCGGGAGATTCTTAGCACCCTGCTACAACCGGAATTGGGGGGCCATTTTGTCATCATTTCTTTCCATGACTGACTAAACCCATAGAAGATCCATTGGCTAGATATATCAAAGGATAGCCAGTTCCTTGTGATGCGCAGTGCCTATCTAACTAAGTCATGTGACCCCTGCCGGTCCATACTAGTCTAGTAACATCAACAGATAGGCATCAGGAGTAAAAGCTGAATAGACAGTTTGTCCATCGGCTTAAGAGAGCCCAGGGTTAGAAGTCAATTTTGCATAACATTGAAATTTACACAGAACATTCATCTCTATTCAAACAAGTTATTTCCCTTTTTTCCGCCTAAGTTAAAATACTTTTTTGTTTTCAATTTTTTTTCCAGTTTTTGGGGTGTTTTTTTTTTCCTTTTTTAAAAAAGCAATAAATTCTCAAATTTTGCATCAATTATAAATATTTAAAAACCAGAATGAAGCTTATAGTATAATATATCAATATTTTGGAATGTTTTGTTTAAATTCTTTTTAAATTAGAATATTTCCAAAACACGTTTATAGAAGAAAAAACTACAAAAAATTTGTTTGGATATATCTTTAAAATTTTGTTTTCCCAAATGAACAATTATAAGCCTGGCATTGAATTTGTGACGGCGCCGAGTAAGGTGTGAACTCAAAGGCAGGTTGGAAACGACTGAGTTATATTATTGTAGAACATTCTCCTTATATACAAAACCTCAAGGCAACAGGACATAACAAGTTCACAAGACAGACAATATTACAGAGGAAAAACCAGACATGAATTTTCATGTTCGTTTTAGTGCGAGGGAAGAGCGAAGATACAAGCATAATATATACAAAAGGAATTATGTACAATTGTGTGAAACACGGTTTGTACAAATTGCACAATAATTAAGGATTATCATTTTTTTTTACATTTTTAAAATTGAATCATAAATAACAAAGTTAATACCCTTTGAATTCAAAAGAGGACATTTTGAGATACAATAATTTAAAGTTTTTTTCACTTAACCTTCTTATGAACAGAGATATTATCCCCTTTTAGGTTATTATAATTAACCAATTTGTTCCATATTTTTTATTTATTTGGGGAGGGTTTCATAACAGTTTTAATTTACTGCCACAATCACCACAAATCGCTCTCGACATAATTACTTATTTGTTCTAAAAAAAAAAAAAAAAAAAAAAAAAAACAGGAAGGATCTCACTGGTATTTGGTACACAATTTAATGCACGTTCTTTATCACAAATAAAATTTTCCACTAGTTTACCTGGTAGTTCAGCACCCGAAGAAACAGGTGTTGCATCACTTTGTTGCACATCACTTACACAAGTTTCATCTACAGGTAACATCGTAGATGTATCTTCATCATCAGATAGCACTAATGAAAATTCATCATCACTATCATCAAAGAAACCCACTGTTTCGCTAATATTCCGCGAAGTTTTATAAATTGTCCTCACGAAGAATGAAAATCCCACGTGGTCATGTTCACTTTCTCCACCAAACGTTGGAGGAAGTAGTGTTGCCTTTTCTTCAAGTTTGCTTTTTCTTTTTTCATTAAACGTTTGAGTGTTTCTTATAGCAGCTAAACGCCTCATCGAATTCTTCCTCTTAGGCATGATTGATGTTTATGATTAAGGATATAAAATGTGATACAAAAGGGAAAAATCACTGAAATATCTCACAAACACAAAAGTAATACACTTCTCTATTATTGATAGAAGCACACTAACGATATGATCGAAAAAAAGTCAATAATTGACGCTATCGATGCCGTTGGGAAAAAAAAATGTCATTTGGTAGCCCATTAATTAATATCAAATTCAATAAATGGGGAAAAAACTTTGTCAGCTGTCACCTGATGTCTGACAGCAGAAAAACGGAATTTGACAGTGTCATATGCGCATTTTAAATTATCATTTTTATGATTAAAATACTTTGGATTGCTTTCAACTTTCGTCTGGCAACAGCAGGGTCCCTTGCCTCTTTGAAAATGGCGAAATCTTAATTTAGCAAAATTTTCTCGAAATTGCTAAATTTACTGGCTGCCTCTCCCCTTAAACCCAATCCCTCTCCTTGCTGCCAGTGACTTCATCGAGATGGGGGGGGGGGGGGGCCATTTCCTCCACATCCAAAAGTCTCATTACTCCAAGATGCTCATCTGCCTATACGAGAATAACCGTTGGCAAACATGGATTGCTAAGTTATACCGCCTAGCTCAGTAATAGATATAATATATATACAGTATATATATATATATATATATATATATTTATCAAGTGTAACAGATTTAATATAGAAACAAACAGGTGAGTTTAGAACTCAAGTGGTTGTATCAGCTGTCATATATGATATTATATGTTTTCTTCCCAGACAGGGGACCATCATATAATATATATATATATATATATACATATATATATATATATATATGTTATATATAGATATTTATATACATATATATATATATATATATACATATATATATATGTATATATATACATATATATATATATATATGTTATATATAGATATTTATATACATATATATATATATATATATACATATATATATATATATAGCTCAGTAATAGATATAATATATATACAGTGTATATATATATATATATATATACATATATATATATATGTATATATATATATATATATGTATATAAATATCTATATATAACATATATATATATATATATATGTATATATATATATATATATATATATTATATGATGGTCCCCTGTCTGGGAAGAAAACATATAATATCATATATGACAGCTGATACAACCACTTGAGTTCTAAACTCACCTGTTTGTTTCTATATTAAATCTGTTACACTTGAAAATATTAACACCCGAGCTAGAGCTTGTATAACCCCCAGACAGCAATACATAAAACACAATATCCAAAGGTCTCTTGAGCACACTCAAAACAAAACTGAGTAATTATTCTTAAGACTTATTCAAAACCACCTCTTACTTCGATTCTTTACAGGATACGAGGGAGTATGCAATATACACTGATGATTGAAATAATACACTCTTTACAAAAAATTAATGTATTCTATATAAATTACAACACTTTGAAAAGAAGATACATAAAATAAATAAATCACTCTAAATTTTAAGTCTGAACAAAACTTAGACTAAGACAAAAATGTTACGATCGGAACATTATATAATCACTTGGCTTGAAATATTAAATCCGAATAAACTAAGACAAAAGAAATAATACTTATCAAAACTATACAATCACTTGTTTCACTTGAAATTAAATTTTAAACATTATTTAATTAGTCTTGACACTCAATGAATATAGTTAGCCAGATAACGATACAAATACATTTCACATTACTACAGGGCCAGTTACAAAAACTCTTAAAGAATTTTTATAAATACTCACCGTGCTTACAAAACCCTGTCACACCAAAACTCAGATTTCAATGAACACTTTTAAAACAATACATTGAGAGGTGCGTGAGAGAGAGGGGGAGATGGCTATGACTTAAGGCTGGGATTCTCTATCTGATCTATGCAACCCTGGGATTGCCTTTATATGAAACTTGGCTACTTCCAAAAGATTGCAAAAGATCTGGAAGCGTGGGGGGGGGGGGGGGTTGGCCTAACAGCAACGCCCCAGTTTCCAACTATCACGCATCAAAAATGAAAACCAACGCCACTCTACCCCATTCACCTCCACCCACCCACCGTTCTCGGAAAAAAGAAAATAAGATAACTTACTAACACGGATTTTCAGGAATCTTCCAAAGCACATGGCAAAATAAGAATTGCGTATTTTCTCTCAAACATGACGCAATACCTCATAAAAATATAAAGGAACATTACAAAAGCACTTGTTCATATCTCGCACGAATGACATAACACTCTCAAACAGTTTACATAAGACTTTGTTACAAAAATACGTAAAATAAAAAGTTAATTCTTAAAAATATCGTAAATTTACATATACTAACTTGAATGAAGAATACAATGAAATTGACAATGAAACTCTTACCTAATTTACATAATAAAGTTATACCTACATGAGAGGAACTCATCTTAAGAACTGGCTCTCCTCTTCAATGCACAAATGAAAACGCAAATAAAATCATTAATAAAGTACTACACTAAACCAGCTTTATAAGAATATATATATACATATATATATATATATGTGTGTGTGTGTGTGTGTGTGTGTAACAATAATAATAATAATAATAATAATAATAATAATATTAATGACTAAAACTATGAACCTAACATTCGTAAAGAAAATATATTTTGGTGGTTACACCCATAGATGTCCTTCAATAGATGCCACAAAACCCATATCGACCAATAGTAGCGCCTATGTGAAGATCACCGCCATCTTGCCCTGGGAGAGATGAGCGGTGGCTAGCATGGTAATCAACGCAAATAAATGTCGACATTCAGTTTATCATAAAATATGTGTATACCGCTTCGAGATTTGCCTAGCATTTATTTTTATATATTACACTGAATAAATATACATCTCAATATTATTATCTATTAATACCTCAATGTCTGGATTCTCTTACCGACCTTAGGATGCGAGTCCCAAGGCAAAACCTCTCAAAGACAATATCTTCTGGGCGGCCAGGTAATCGAACTCTGGTCCATGAAGCTGGCATGACAATGATGATACCATTTATCCACAAATATAAAAGTCAATGACAATTCTTCTGTACTTACACCTGTCGAATTCAGATTTTTGGATCGAAGGTAAATGGTATGTTTGCACTTGGCATTCGATTAATGATAAAATTTTGCACATTTAGACGTGTTTTCCATATCCAAATAAGCCATAGCTTTCAATTCCTTAATGTCTGGATTCTCTTACCGACCTCAGGATCAGAGTCCTGAGTCGAAACCACTCAAAGACAATAGCTTCTGGCCGGCCAGGGAATCGAACTCTGGTCCACGAAGCTGGCATAACAGTGATGATACCATTTAGCCATGAAGAAAGATAAAATTCAATGAAAATACTTCTAGCCTACACTTATACCTGTCGAATTCATGTTTTTTGTACTTAGAATTGAAATTAACCCATCTTCACCATCGTAGCTAATTGGTAGGTTTATACTTGACATTCAATCAATGATAAATTTTGCACATTTGGTGAAGATGGGTTAATTTCAATTCTAAATACAAAAAAAAAAAAAAACCTGAATTCGACCGGTATAAGTACAGAAGAAATATCATTGACTTTTATCTTTCTTCGTGGCTAAATGTTATCGTCACTGTCATGCCAGATTCGTGGACCAAGGTTCGATATCCTGGCCGGCTAGAAACTACTGTGTTTGAGTGGTTTTGCCTCGGAACTCTGATCCTGAGGTGGGTAAGAGAATCCAGATATTAAGGTATCAAAATATATGGCTTATTTGAATATGAAAAATACGTCTAAATGTGCGAAATTATCATTAATCTAATGCCGAGTACAAACATAATATCAATTAACTACAATAGTGGGTTGATTTCCATTCTAAGTACAAAAAACCTGAATTTGACATATATACTGTAAGTACAGAAGAATTGTCACTGCCTTGTATCTTTCTTCGTAGCTAAATGGTGTCATCGCTGTAGCTTCGTAGACCAGGGTTCAATTCCTGGCCGGCCAGAAGCTATTGTCTTTGGGTGGTTTTGCCTCCGGACTCCGATCCTGAGATCGGTAAGAGAATTCTAACATTAAGGTATTAAAATGTCAGGCTTATATGAATACGAAAAACATGTCTAAATGTTCAAAATTTATCATTAATCGAATGCCATATCAATTAGCTGCGATGGTGAAGATGGGTTGATTTCAGTTCTAAGTACAAGAAAAAAAAAACCTGAAATCGACAGGTATAACTACAGACTAATTGTCGTTGACTTTTATCTTTCCACATGGCTAAATAGTATCGTTACTGTCATGCCAGCATCGTGGATCAGGGTTTGAATCCTTGGCCGGCCAGAAGCTATTGTCTTAGAATGGTTTCGCTTCGGGACTCTGATCCTGAGGTTAGTAAGAGAATCAAGACATTAAGGTATTGAAATATATGGCTTAATTGAATATGAAAAACACATCTACATGTGCAAAATTTATCATTAATCGAATGCCAACTACAAACATACCAATTAGTTACGATGGTGAAGATGCAATTATTTCAGCTCAAAGTACAAAAAGACTAAATTCGACAGATATAAGTACAGAAGAATTGTCATTGACTTTTATTATTCTTCGTAGCTAAACAGTATCGTCACTGTCACGCCAGCTTTGTGGATCAGGGTTCGATCCCTGGCCTGCCAGAAGCTATTGTCTTGGAATTGTTTTGCCTCGGGACTCTGATCCTGAGGTCGGTAAGAGAATCCGGACAATAACATATTGAAATTTATGACTTATTTGAATATGAAGAACACGTCTAAAGGCGCAAATATTTATCATTTATCGAATGCCAAGTACAAACATACCAACATAGCTACGATGGACAAGACCAGTTGATTTTAATTCCAAGTATAAAAAACCTGAATTCGACATGAATACCTACAGAATAATTGTCATTGACTTTTATCCTTCTTCATAGCTAAATGATATCGTCACTGTGATACCAGCTTCATATATAAATATATATATATATATATATATATATACATATGTATATATATATATATATATATATCTATATATATATGTGTGTGTGTATATATATATATATATATATATGAAGCTGGTATGACAGTGACGATATCATTTAGCTACGAAGAAGGATAAATGTCAATGACAATTATTCCGTAGGTATTCATGTCGAATTCAGGTTTTTTATACTTGGAATTAAAATCAACTCGTCTTGTCTATCGTAGCTATGTTGGTATGTTTGTACTTGGCATTCGATAAATGATAAATATAATATATATGTGTATGTAATATAAATATATATACAGGGGGTCCTCGGGTTACGACGCTGATCCGTTCTTAAGACGCGGTGTAACCCGAATTTCCGTGTAAGTCGGAACACCATAAATATACGTACTGTACTGTACTGTAAAGTATTACTGTATACTGTACTATAATAAAATGTATCAAATGACATAAAAACAATATTAGAAAAAGAGAAAACAATTCCTTACCACATGAATTAAAGTAAATATCAATAAAAAAAAAGAAAACAATTCCTTACCACATGAATTAAAGTAAATATCAATAAAAAAAGAAAACAATTCCTTACCACATGAATTAAAGTAAATATCAATAAAAAAAAAGAAAACAATTCCTTACCACATGAATTAAAGTAAATATCAATAAAAAAAAGAAAACAATTCCTTACCACATGAATTAAAGTAAATATCAATAAAAAAAAAGAAAACAATTCCTTACCACATGAATTAAAGTAAATATCAATAAAAAAATAAAACAATTCCTTACCACATGAATTAAAGTAAATATCAATAAAAAAAAAGAAAACAATTCCTTACCACATGAATTAAAGTAAATATCAATAAAAAAAAAAAGAGAACAATTCCTTACCTTATTCCTATGGTTGGCTTGCACACTGGAAGGGATGTTGCAAGGGACGGAGAGACTGGTTTATTGTGGAGAGGAAGGTGCAGAAGATGCTGGAGAAACTGGGGCAGGTGAATCAGGATTCTCTGGAAGTGAGACAGAAGATGCTGGAGAAGCTGGGGCAGGCGAGTCTGGAGGTGAAGAGCCTACAAGAGGTGGTGGAGAAGCTGGAGAAGCAGAGGCAGCTGAGGTTGATGGCAGAGGCTCTGTAGCAATAGAGGCAGCTGAGGTTGATGGTAGAGGCTCTGTTGCAGGCAAATCTGGAGTAGTAGAGGCAGCTGATGTAGAGGGTGCAGTTCTCTCTACTTTCTTAAAATACCGCTCCAGGTTAGACTGGACAGAGAGGATCCTCTTCTCATCCAAAATCTCCTTATAACACTGCAGTAAGTCCATGACACCTCTGGAAACCCTGGTGAACCTGTCCATGTTGGGATCTTGAGCCTCGAAAGTTGCCAATGCTTGTTGTATCTCGGCAAAACCTTTTGACAAGCCCTGCCTTGTGAAAGCCTTAGGGTCTGGGGTGGGGGCTTCTTCCTCTTCCTCTATGATCTGCTTCTCCAGTTGTATCAAGTCCCCAGCAGATAACTCCTCTCCATGAGATTCTAGCAGCTCCGTAACATCATCAACCTCCATCTCCAAATCGGTTTCCTTACTCAGGGCAACAATGTTCTTGATAACATGGTCAACTGTGTCCTCAAACCCATGAAAATCATTAACAAATTGAGGACATAGCTTCCTCCGAACACCATTCATGTTTGTAACCTTCACCTCCTCCCAGGAATCAGCAATGTTCTTAATAGCATCAAGGATGTTGTAGGACTTCCAAAAGTCCTTCAGAGTCAAGTCCTTCTTCGTTTCAGTTGCCTGTAATGCCATAGCAATTGTTCTTCGGAGGTAGTAGGCCTTGAATGAAGCAATCACTCCCTGGTCCATAGGCTGTAAAAGGGCCGTGGTATTAGGTGGAAGGTAAACCACCTTCACATTAGGGTGAAAGTCTCCCAGCTGGGCAGGGTGTCCAGGGGCATTGTTCAGCAATAGCAACACCTTAAAGGGGATACCCATGCCTTCTTATTTGCCTTCCAAATGACTGGGAGTTGACTCTTCCAAATTCCCTTGAGTGCCCTTGGATTTTCAGCCTGATAGACCAGCATGGGCTTCAGTTTGAAGTCGCCAGCAGCATTTCCCCCAAGAAGCAAAGTTAGCCTCTCCTTGCCTGCTTTATGACCGGGTGCTGACTTCTCCTCCTTTGCTATGTACGTGCGGTTAGGCATGCGCTTCCAGAATAAACCTGTCTCATCCGCATTGAACACCTGATAAGCAGAATAACCCCCCTCCCTAATTATCTCAGCCAACGCTTTAGGAAATTCACTTGCTGCTTTCTCATCCCCACTAGCAGCTTCACCTTGCACTTTAAGATTATGGTAATTGGCCCGAGCCTTAAATCGCATAAACCAACCCCTACTAGCCGAAAACTCTTCACTTTCACTTTCTCCCCCCCCCTTTCTTTTTTCAACGCTTCAAACAACCTTTTAGCCTTCTCTTGAATAACCATTAAGCTCACTGGAATACGCCGTTGATTTTGATCTTCCAACCAAAGCACTAATAACCTTTCCATTTCGATAATTAAACCACTACGCTGTTTCGTTATCACTGTTGCTTTCATTGGAGCAGATCCTTTTACGTGTTCAACAATGCGCTCCTTATCTTTAAGGATAGTAGCCACGGTCGAACGGCTAAGGCCAAGCGATCGGCCAATGTTCGTTGGCGTTTCACCGTTTTTAGACCGCTTAATAATGTCTAATTTCACTTCCATGGTGATGGCCTTCCTTTTCTTCGATGCACTACCATCAGAAGAATCTGCCTTGCGCTTTGGAGCCATAATGAAGGGCAAAAAGTTCAAAAAAACGATCAAACACGTGAGAGAAAGAACAGGCAATCACAACCAAAAATGGCGTATGAGTGGAACTGAGCGACGCCGTCTTCCTCGCCCACAACCACCGCAAAGCGTATTCATCCACCGCGCGCTAGAAACTAGTTCGCAATTGTTTACGTCGCTTACGACGCTAACGGTGTAAGACGGAACGACGCTTAATATTATTTTTATATTTTTATGGGGCGCGTTCGTAACGGCGAAACCGCGTAAGTCGGGACCGTCGTAACCCGAGGACCTACTGTATATATATATATATATATATATACACACATACATATGTAAATATATATATATATATTATATGTATGTATACATACACACTTATCTATGAAAATACACACGCACAATCACTCATGTATATATATATATATATATATAATGTATATATATATACATATATATATATATATAATGTATATATATATATATATATGTATATATACTGTACATATATATATATATATATATATCTACAGTATATATATATACATATATATATATATATATATATATGTATACACACACACACATATATATATATATATATCTATATATATATATATATATATATTTACAGTATATATATACATATATATATATGTATATATATATGTGTATACACATATATATACATATATATATGTATATATATATATATATATATATGAGTGATTGTGCGTTTGTATTTTCATAGATAAGTGTGTATATATACATACATATATATACATATGTATGTGTATATATATATATATATATATACATACATATATATATATATATATATAATACATACACATATATATTTTATATATATATATATATATATATGTATATATATATATATATATATATGTATGTATATATACAGTATATGTGTGTGTAAACGTTTGTGAGCTTGTTTCTCTGTGTGTTTACTATTTACTATATCACTTGCTGTCTGGACTAAACTATATGTTTGTTGATGCAGCCAAAGGCTACACAAAACTGCAGCAAACTGACAATAAACATTTGTGAGAATGGAATGTCACCAAGTGACCTTGATAAATTACAGGAGCAAGATGGCTCGGTTCATACGGCATCTATTGTAGGGTTTTTATGGTTACAGCTTTCAGGTAGCTCTGACTGATCTTTTGTAAAAGGCCAGGTGGCGGACCAAGTCACCAAGCCAAAGGGAGGTAGGGACAGCCCTCTGTGCACCCTCCCCCTTAGATAAGCTCCTGTTATAACTTCAAGAAATTCCTGAATATTATGGGTTTTTGTTTTTATTTGAAGAAAACAATGTCGGTGAAAAATTTTGCCCTATATTCTCATTTTTCAACTGCATCTTGATACTATCAAAATGTAGAATTGTAATTTTCATATAATCTTAAAGAATGATTTAGTTGCTCCAATGCATAAATTGTCTGAAGCTTACCTTTTTCCTATCTCTGTGTGGTTCCTTGAGAGCACGAATGAGAAGCGCAGAGGCAGAGGGAACTACTTCTACCTGTGCTTGTCGATTCTGAATTGTTAGTTGCACTGTTACCTGCAATAAGAAGACCAAAAGTATCATGTATAATTAGAAGGGATTTACGTTGAGAAATCATGTACAAAATCTACGCCGGAGGAAAATAGCCAAATCTACCAGAATCCTCCCATGATCTACCCAAATTCAATCCAGCTCCTGTATAATATTTTCGGTACAGTTGCTGTAAAGTGTGTTTATAATGAATCATATTATGGTTTAAAAAAAAGAGAGAGAGAGAGAGAGAGAGAGAGAGAGAGAGAGAGAGAGAAGCGTAAGAGTTGCTACGCACTACAAATATTATATCTAATTTGGGAGTAGACGAAAGTTCCAGTTTTAGTAGTTTTAGATGACTAATTTTCAAAATTGGTAATCGTAATAATTCTAAAAAGGTTTTGGTAGTGATACAAAAATTTATAAAGGCATCTGGTGCATTTGGATATTTCACACCACCTCAATTTCTAAACGAAAACCAAATGATTCTATAAAAAAAAAAAAATCTAACATTAAAGTCTAAACCAAAATAGTAAGATGAAAAAAAAGTCATTAAAATGATATGAAATGCAGAAGTGTCCTGTAGTGATGCATAACTTCGTCGTCTTCTATTCTCTGACAGCCAAGGGAGGTGTATAGCCTCAATAAAATCGTTGTTTGCTACAGGATAAAAGCAGTTGTTTTCTTAGCTTCTAATTTAAATGGTTTGTTATTTTCAAGAAAGTTAACAAGTAGGGGTTCTGTTTGCACTCGTTGGAGGATTGGCAATGTTACTCCACTAGGGCTCTCGAACTTGGGGAAACTGGTCCCCCAGTTCGAATCTCTCTCTCTCTCTCTCTCTCTCTCTCTCTCTCTCTCTCTCCTCCTCCTCATTTTATAAGCTTTCTTTCGTCTTGTTCCTCCTCCTCATTTTATAAGCTTTCTTTCGTCTTGTTCTCCTAACTCTATGTGTAATATTTCCATTATCCTTATATATATATATATATATATATATATATATATATATATATATATATATATATATATATATATATATATATATATATATGATAAATTTTGCACATTTTTACGTGTTTTTCATATTCAAATAAGCCATATATATTTTTGATATATTAATGTCTGGATTCTCTTAACAACCTCGGGATCACAGACCCAGGCGAAATCTCACAAAGACAAGAGCTTGGCTCCGGCCGGGAATCGAACCCTGGTCGGCAAGCTTATATAACGGATTTTGAGCGAAGCGAAAAATCTATTTTTGGGTGAGATAGCCATGGCGTCCTGATGGAAGGTTCCTGTTTGGTAGCTTCCTTGGGTATAAGACTACTAAGATATTCCCAGAGAATTTAACCACAGGTTATCACAGAATTCTAACTTCTGGAGCGAGTATCTCAAAGGTTTCCCTTTAAGACATCGTAATACAACAGGGGACACGCATGTCTGAACGTGCCACATAGCTATCTCCACCCCGAACAGAGTTAATGCTTCGGTGTGTAAGGACTGAGAATAGCTGGGAGCCGTTCCACAGCTAATCTCACTCGTGGCTACTACTGATACTCGAGACGTAAACAAACGGACGCCATTGCTCTAATGACGTCACGCGCGTCTTTATCCTGGCGCCAGTTGCTGCCCATCACCATGATACAATTGTGTAGGGTGGGAACAAACTGAACGAAGTAGTAGGGAGGGTCCATCAGGACGCCATGGCTATCTCACCCAAAAATTGATTTTTCGCTTCGCTCAAAATCCGTTTTTTGGGCTCAAGCCATGGCGTCCTGATGGAAGAGTACCAGAGAATCAATGTGTCGTGGTAGATTTTCCCCCAAAGTTAAGTGCCTAGGCATTGACAAAACAGCAAAGTAATCTTAGGTAAGAACCATAGGAACGAAGTATCCTGCCCCCCATTGGTAGGAAGTTCCCATGGGCTATGCCGACGTCAAAGTGGTATTGAAGGGCTATTCATCTTGACAGAAGAACTTTTAAGAGCTTAGAGATGAAGCAGAATGTTTGATATTTGTATAGGAACATTCTGAAGTAGGTCAGTGGTGGTTGGGCACTGAGTATAGAGTTCATCTCCTGATTATCAGAAGTAAGTATTCGTGTAGGAACCTTACTGAGACAAGGTGAATATAATTTAGGATTAGACATCTTAAATTCTTCATGACCATAAAGGAGGAGTAAATAAAACTATGACAGTATGTATTTCATAGTAAGTAGGAGCTGAAAGAGACGCATAAGTAATAAAATAGAAATTTTATTTCACAATGCAGAAATTAAATAATTTACAGCAAAAGTAAAGTTCATTTACAGTAATAATAATGTACATAGAAATAAAGGCTTGCTCTTGAATCTGAAAAGGAATTTCAGGATTAGTAGGTACTCGTTCTCGAGGAACGTAAGTCTTTAAACAACACATCATGCTCAAGGCATGCGGCACTTGTGTGACACTATGACATTTCACCTGGGATAAGAACAGTTATAAAAGCACTAAGTGTTTTTAGACATCACTATGAATCACTCGAGGGTCAACATAGGCACCCGAAGAGTTAGAGTCCCAAGTAACTCACTGTTCTACGCAGAGTTAGGTGCAGGTTTCATAACACTACCTGCGGCTACCACAAAATGTTTGATTTCGTGCACTTGTTTCGCATAATGTTTAAAGAAAACTCGCGAGGACTTCCAGCCCGTAAAGTTTTTAAGGCTCTCAAAGTCCATGCTCTGAAAGAAGTTCAGAGAAGATGCCACTTTTCTAGGATCATGACCAGCGGGTGTACTGTTCGGATCCGCTCTGCGAATGAAGTAGGTGATTTTCGCTCTTAATTGTTTCAGTGACAGGTCGCTGCCCGATGTTTCTCCTTTGAAGAGTTGGCCTCCACCAAAGTTCGAAGTTCTGCGAAGATAGACCTTGAGACTCTCTACTGGACATAGAGAGACATCCTCCTTCAGGGGGCATATTCTCCAAGGGCCCCATCTTTTGGTGGGTAATTCATTTTTGGCGAGAAACGTCGGATCAGGGGAGAGGGTCACTTCTCCTGAATCAGCAAACAGGATGTGTCCCTCCTCTCTTGATAATGCCACTATTTCGCTGACTCGAGCTCCCGAGGCGAGAGCAAATAAAAATATAACTTTCTGAGTCAGATCCTTGAGGGGGCATGAATCGTTGTCCAAGTTGGAGGCGAAATGGAGCACCTTGTCTAGTGACCAGGAGATCGGTTTCGGAGGGGGTGCTGGGCGTAGGCGAGCACATGCTTTTGGTAATTTGTTAAAGATGTCGTTGGACAGATCAATTTGGAAAGCATATAGAATTGGTCTAGTCAAAGCCGATTTGCAGGTTGAAATCGTGTTGGCTGCTAATCCTTGTCCATGAAGGTGAATGAAGAAGGACATACAGAAATCAATGGTGATTTCTTTAGGATTTTTTGCTTTAACAAAGGAGACCCATTTCCTCCAGGATGATTCATATTGCCGTCTCGTGGATTCGGTCTTGTATTCCTCTAGGAAGTCTAGACTTTTCTTCGAGATCCCAAACCTCTTCTTTGCGGCAAGGGAGAGAAAATCATGAGATGAAGGTCCTTGATTTTCGATGATGAAGCGAAGACAGTCGACTTCTGTACTTGTTGAGAGAGAACTGGGCCCGGGAGAGGGATCAGCTTGGGCTGCAGCTCCAGGACCAGGGGGGTACCAGTTGCTCCGGGGCCACTTGGGAGCCACTAGGGCCGCTGTCCCTTTGAAGGTTCTCAGTTTGGAGAGGACTTTCAACAGAAGGTTGGTGGGAGGGAACAGGTATATCTTGGACCATCTGTTCCAGTCCAGTGACATGGCGTCCACCGCTTCTGCTTTGGGGTCCTCGTACGGGGCTACGTACAGAGGAAGTTGATTGTTGTCGCTCGTTGCAAAGAGATCTATCTGAAGTTCTGGGACTTGATGAGAGATGAAGGAGAATGATCTTGCGTCTAGAGACCATTCCGACTCTATCGGGTTTGTCCGAGATAGAGCATCCGCTGTCACGTTGCGGAATCCTTGTAGGTGAACTGCAGACAGGTGCCACTTCTTCTTCTCCGCCAGACGGAAGATTGGGAGAAGCACCTGATTTATCTGGGGCGATCTTGAGCCCTGGCGATTGAGACAACGAACTACCACCGAGTTGTCTAGGGTTAGACGGATGTGGATCGAGGGCGGCGGGGATAACTTCTTCAGAGTAAGAAGGACCGCCATGGCCTCCAAGATGTTTATGTGGAACGTCTTGAATAGTGGAGACCAGGTCCCTTGAGCTTGTTTCAGGTGGGAGTGACCTCCCCAGCCCTCCAGTGAGGCATCCGTGTGGATGTTGAGAGATGGAGGAGGGTGTTGGAGAGGAATGGACCTTTTCAGGGCCTTTGCTTCCGACCACGGCTTTAGGAGGCGTCGAAGTCTGTTTGGAAGCCGTCTCTTGAGGTCTCTTCGAGCGATGGATGCCGATCGTCTCCAGACTCCCGCGGCATCCTTTAGCTGTGCGCGAAGCACTGGGTTTGTCACTGAGGCGAATTGTAGAGAGCCTAGAACTCGTTCCTGCTGTCGTCTTGAAATGCGTTTGGATTTCAGTAGTCGCTTGACAGACCCTGCTATTTCCTTCCTTTTCTTCTGGGGGATGGAAAGGCGGTGTGACTGAAGATTCCAGTGGATTCCCAGCCACTGAAACTTCTGAGCTGGAGAGAGGCGAGATTTCTTCTCGTTGATCTTGAATCCCAGGTGTTCTAAGTACTGGGTAACTTCGTCGCAAGACTTTGCACACTCTTCGGGCGATGGAGCCCAGACTAGCCAGTCGTCGAGGTAGGCCATCACCTGGACGTTTCTTAGGCGGAGCTGTTGTACTATGGCATCCGCCAGCTTTGTGAAGATCCGAGGGGCCACATTGAGGCCGAATGGCATGGCCCGGAAGGCGTAGCTTTTCCTTTGGAGTCGAAATCCTAGGTAGGAGGAAGCATGATGGTTCATTGGAATGTGCCAATAGGCATCCGCCAGGTCTATAGAGACCGTGTAGGAACCTTGAGGCAGAAGGGTCCTTATTTGTTGAAGCGTCAGCATCTTGAATTTGTTGTTCTCTATGAACTTGTTGAGGGGGGATAAGTCCAGAATGACTCTGAGCTTGTCTGAGTCCTTCTTGGGAACGCAAAACAGTCTCCCTTGGAACCTGGTGGACTTTACCTTCCTTATCACCTTCTTGTTCAAGAGGTCTAGAACATATTCTTCCAGAATGGGGGTCGATTGTTGAAAGAACCGCTGGAAGATTGGGGGTGGTTGCACCCAACTCCAGCCTAGACCGTTCTTGATGATGCTGTGTGCCCAAGGATCGAAGGTCCAACGATCCTGGAATTGGCGGAGTCTTCCTCCCACCGGAAGCACTTCATTGCTTCTGGTGTCCCGAGGACTTGTTGCCTCGGCCGCTAGCTCCCTTTCCTCCTCTACCTCTGGAGGGACGACGAGAGGCGTCTCTGCTTGCACCCCTGGACGAGCCTCTACCTCTGGCATGAAAGGTAGTGGATGGCTGCTCAAAGGCAGGGGTGAAGACCGGTGACTGTGACAACACCGGTTGGGGGACCAATTGAAAGGTCTGCTGTGGTTGGGCAACCACTTGGGAGGTAGCGGGTCCCGGAAACTGACGTCGTTGTTGACGTTGCTGGGGTTTTGGCTTCTGAGGTTTCCTCTTAGGCTGAGGTCCATCGTCCTGAGAGGGTTTCCTTTTTCTGGACATGCCCCACTTGTGGAGAAGGTTCCTATTCTCCGTGGCGGCTCTGTCAGTTATTTCCTTGACAAGGTCAGAAGGAAACAGGTGCTTTCCCCAGATGTTGGAGGAAATCAGCCTCCGGGGTTCGTGTTTCACGGTGGCACCGACAAACACGAATTCACGACAGGCTCTACGAGCCTTTATGAAATGGTACAAGTCCTTCATTACTGTAAGTAAGTGGGATTTGGCTAGTACCATGTAGTGATCAGGTACTCTTGTGTCACAGGCCATAACTTCAAGTTGGACTTGATGAGAAAGAGATGCCGCAAGCCTCTCCTTCGTGTCTTGTTCCCGGCGAAGGAGGTGATCATTGAGCTTAGGGAGGTCCTCATTAAACTGACGTCCGGCGACGTCAGGATCGAGCCTACCCACGACGAAAGTATGTTGAACATCTTTCCATTGTCTAGTGTCAGGGGGTGTCACGATGGAGAAGGGTCTGCACTCCTCCAGTGCAGGGCAGGGTTTTCCTTCTTCCGCCGCTTTAAGGCATGCAGCTAAGGCCTTTTCCAGGAAAGGAAGAACCGCAGTGTCAGGTGCGACATAAGTAGGATGCTTCTTGCTCAAGGCAGGAAGCTTAGAGCAGGTAAAGCCCCTGCTCTTAAATGCGGAGGCTAGCATAGCCTGGGCCTTTGCGAGATCGAACACTATCTCTTCTTTAGGTTCGGTCTCCTCCTTCGAGGCAGGTTCAGAACGAAGCCGGACGTAACAGTCCGGGTAGGCCTCGAAGCTTGGGAAGAACTCCACATCTTCCAACGGGACCGTGCCAATCTTGTCACTAACAAAGATCCTGCCGGTCGCAATAACCATATGCTCTGCATACCTCCACGGGTTGGCATGAGAGCAAGCTGGGAGATCCTTAACCGAAATCTTCTTCGGTTCTCTGGATCCAATCATTGACCTGATGGACTCCTGGTTCTCCTTCAGTCTGTCGTCCATGACAGCTCTAATCAGCCGGATCAGTTCTTGGGTAGACGAAGAGGGATCCGGGGTCGAGGAGGTAGACGGAATGGACACATCCGTCGGTGTAGGAGTAGGCGGAGGGATGGATGAGGGAGGAGCTCCAAGCTCCGACTCGGTGTATTCCACCTTGTCTTCGTCCTCTTCGGCTCCTTGAGCCATAAGCGTCTTCTCCGTGTCTTCCGAGACGTCAGAGATCTGCTCATCATCCTCGGAATCTAATCGACACTCATGCATGGACTGAGCCATGACCACATCAGGTTCCACCGTAATTTGGACAGTGGGGATTGCGTCTTTCGGAACCACTGAGTCAGGGGAGGCCTTAGGGAACAACAGGGACCTCAGTTCTTCGGTGGCCAGGTACGGTCCGGTAGCATTTTTCTGAAAGCCACGCACCCACTTGCGCAGCTTTTCGCGAGAAATGTCTCTAACCTCCGCTGAGGGAGGGTTATGGAAGGCCTCAACTAGGTGGGCCTGGCAGACCGTACAATCCAGTGGATTCCAGAACTTCAAATCCCCTTTCTTGTCTGCACAAGGGGCGTGAGTCCTACAAGCCGTATGCCCGTAAAACTGCGGGCGTTTCACAGCGCAGAAGGCGAAGTCACACTTCATCTGCTCCTCCTGTGGAAGAAAGAGAAAATGAGTATGGGGGAGTCATAGGAATGGCTCTTAAACTAAGTTAATATTAATCATTAATTTTAACTTAAGAAGGTGTGATGCATAGAGAATGAAAACAGTAAAGGAGAACACGCTCCATGCATCTCGCCCGGCTGGTTACCATAAGCTTGGTCCTGGGATAATCCAAATGACCGAGATCATTGGATATAGTTTCCTAGGATTCCCATTATATTGGAACTCCATGGAAAGCCAAGGACAAGGTTGGGATCGAATTCATTCGGTTCCCAGTTAAGAGCCAGAAGGCCTCATAAGGTAACTGCTTCTGGCAACCAGCCGTGCTAAGATGCACATAGCATGCTGGAATTAGAAGAATGCAAAGAGACAGCATGATCACTAATAAAGCAGTACCAGGTACTGATCTTAAAAGCAAAGCAGCTTATCTATTTGCTATGTAGGGCTATCTTAGTCTTATGATAGCTACAGTGAGGGGGTGCAAGTATTCTTGACGCCTCCGGGGCATCCGGCAAGCCGCCGGCATGCCGGAGCTTGCTCCAGCATAGATTCTGGCATTAGAACAGACAATTTTCAAAAGTCAGTTAGATACCAGGATGGCGGCCGCCGGCACAGCGGCGGCACGCCGGCAAGGAGCGGCGGCTCCGGCAGCCGGAGGATGCCAGGTTGGTGACTGGGATAAGGATGGTACAGGTAGTATCGGGTTGCCGGCAGTATATGCCGGCACTCCGGTGATCGACCGGCAAGCGGACGATTAGATAGGAGTAGGAGAGCTGCCGGTAGTAGCCGGCGGCAGCCGGCAGTCCCTCGGTACACGGGGGGCTGGCGGCAAGGGTATGGAAGTCACCAAGAGGGAGGCAGGTATTGCCGACAGTAGAGGCGGCAAGAGACCGGCACCCGGATAGATAGAGAGACAGGGGGAGGGGGGAAGGAATGCAGGAAGTACCGTCAGGGTTCCAGACATCCCTCCCCCTCCCTGAGAGGGTGTACCCATGATAGAGACAGGCTCTAACATCCATAAGCAGGGGTCACTAGGGACCGGGAGCAGGTAGCCCAAGGGAGGGCTAGGGAACACCCACGAGGGGGGGGGGGGGAGACTCCCCTATGCAGAACTACACTAGTAACTAACCTTATAGGACACTATGAAGGTATATGTACCAGAGCGGACTGCACAGGGAAGCTCGGGTAGCCCTACTCATCCACCCTAAGGAGGATTTGTAGGACAGGGGACAGATGAGTATAAACTAACCTAAGCATAGGCTAGGCTATACAAGAGATAGGTGGGGAGGGAGAAGAGAGAGGTCTTCCCAGGAAGGGTTTCTGTACCAGAGCGGCCACTAAGGGAAGGGAGGACACTCCCTAACCTAAGATCAGGCTGATCGGCTAAAACGGTGCAATAGTACAGTTTCAGCATGGAACAGAAAAACCTTCCTAACCCGACCTAGAGCAGGGCTAAAAGTCCTGAACTAGGCAAGGAAGAAGACATATCGCTATCGCAGGAAAGTCATAGACTATCCTAGCCATAGAGGTAGGCTAGCCTAACCTCACTCTCAGACGCAATCCTAAAGGGGGTTCATTCCTTTAGGGAGGACTGAGAGGCGATATAAAATACTCTATTAGACAATTAATCCCTTTACTCAGAAAAGGGATCAAGGCTAAATAGAGGGAATGCCAAGGCAGGGGATGAAGGAAGCATATAGGGGTCCTAAGGTTAGGTTAGGCTAGAAAGAATCACTGACTAGCCTATCCCCTATATGGTCCCTGAAGGCGAAAACATTTGCATCACTAGTCAAAAGTATTGTAAAATAATAATGCCACTATCTTCATAACTTAGTCTAGGATCACTAATAAATCATGCATGAACACTTGTATGTAGGCTCCTGGCCTGGGGGCTATAGAAGCCGACTGGTATGAGGTCAATCGATGACCGATAAAAAGCGTCTAAACACGATATAAAAGTTCCTAGCTATGAAGACTAAATAAACTAATGTATTCGATTAGTATATAATGCCGGAAGCGTTGTTGTGGCTAACTAAATAAGACATGCAAAACAACAACGACGCCATAAAATGGCGGGTCCGGTAGAGGCACAGCTCTGCCACAAAACATCAATTATTTCGCAAAATAATATTTACTTTACGGCCAGAGCTTAATTAAACAATACTGGAACCTTGTACTCAACTTTCCAGAAGAAGGCGAGGCTGAAGGTAACGACATAGCGAAGATGCAAAGCGATAAAGTTAACACAAGGGAAAATCCGTCTAAGTAGGGCAGCTACTAAACAAAGGATAAAGACGCGCGTGACGTCATTAGAGCAATGGCGTCCGTTTGTTTACGTCTCGAGTATCAGTAGTAGCCACGAGTGAGATTAGCTGTGGAACGGCTCCCAGCTATTCTCAGTCCTTACACACCGAAGCATTAACTCTGTTCGGGGTGGAGATAGCTATGTGGCACGTTCAGACATGCGTGTCCCCTGTTGTATTACGATGTCTTAAAGGGAAACCTTTGAGATACTCGCTCCAGAAGTTAGAATTCTGTGATAACCTGTGGTTAAATTCTCTGGGAATATCTTAGTAGTCTTATACCCAAGGAAGCTACCAAACAGGAACCTTCCATCAGGACGCCATGGCTTGAGCCCAAAAAGACAGTGACTAACCCACTTGGCCAAGTGGGTTAGTCACTGTCTATATAAGCTTGCCGACCAGGGTTCGATTCCCGGCCGGAGCCAAGCTCTTGTCTTTGTGAGATTTCGCCTGGGTCTGTGATCCCGAGGTTGTTAAGAGAATCCAGACATTAATATATCAAAAATATATATGGCTTATTTGAATATATATATATATATATATATATATATATATATATATATATATATATATATATATATATATATATATATATATATATATATATATATTCTTTGTTTATATGCTTATTCATTTCCATATTTAGTTTCTTAAATGACGTGGATATTTCCACATTCGTTAGTACTGCACGAAACGTCACTTAGGGGATAACTGAAAAGCGAGGTAAATGCAACTGAATTTTATCAAACAGACATTGAGCTTGAATATAAGACTTGCGAGCAAGAACGTCACAAAAATAAAAAAAAAAATAAAAATTAGTCACGAACTATCAAGTTTAGGCTATATAGTGCGGGGAAGAACGAGTGATTAGATAACTATCAAAACCGTTAGGCTACTGTGTACGAGCTATGAAACACGTGTAGCACAGAGCTCCCCACCCCACTATAAGTGACATACAGGTATACCTCACCTTAACCCTAGTAAGGAATGTGGACTTTAAACTGCTGCGTTTGTAAACTTAATTTCTACTTCCGCACCCCACGCATATGAAATGCAGCTGACAATAATTGTCAAGATGAAAACAAACGTTAATTTCATCTTTAACATTAATAGCTCTTATGAAAGATTACTCGTCAAATCGATTTAATTTGAATGTTTTTATTTTTTTTTATTAAGTTATTAATTTCACTTTCGAACTCATGTTGGATAAGATTGGATAAGGATAGGGAAGTGGGGAATATGGGGAAAGGAAGAGTGAACACATGTGATGGAAAATTGGATTGGATAAGGATGGGGAAGTGGGGAATAAGGGGAAAGGAAGAATGAACACATGTGATGGAAAATTGGATTGGATAAGGATGGAGAAGTGGGGAATATGGGGAAAGGAAGAGTGAACACATGTGATGGAAAATTGGATTGGATAAGGATGGGGAAGTGGGGAATATGGGGAAAGGAAGAGTGAACACATGTGATGGAAAATTGGATTGGATAAGGATGGGGAAGTGGGGAGTATCGGGAAAGGAAGAATGAACACATGTGATGGAAAATTGGATTGGATAAGGATGGGGAAGTGGGGAATATGGGGAAAGGAAGAGTGAACACATGTGATGGAAAATTGGATTGGATAAGGATGGGGAAGTGGGGAATATGGGGAAAGGAAGAGTGAACACGTGATGGAAAATTGGATTGGATAAGGATGGGGAAGTGGGGAATATGGGGAAAGGAAGAATGAACACATGTGATGGAAAATTGGATTGGATAAGGATAGGGAAGTGGGGAATGTAGGGAAAGAAAGAGTACCCCTGGATACAATCCAGTTTATAGCCCGAAGGCAGGTATTCGGGATGGGAAAGAATAAGGAAAAAGGGAGAAAGAGAAGTACAGGAGAAGAATAAAAGAGAGGGGCAGACCCTCACCGTCACGCAATGTTAGAATTAGTTTGAGAAAAGAAAAGACAGGCAGGGATAGGAAAGGTTTTTTGGTTGTGACTAGCCCTTGCTGCAGGAGTCTGCTCTTCTGACACCTATTTGGATGGTTAAAAAAAAGTATGATTGTTGGAAAATTATGATGTTTTAATGAAATATCAACTTAACTGTTCAGATGATATTTAATGATAATTTATAGTTATAAAAACATCCTGCAAATTAATTATATATAATCACAATTCCTATACTTTGTTATGTTAGTTTCAGTTCAAAATACAAAACATATCAACAAGTACAAAAACATAGACTTCATAGTATAAATATATGACAGATTTATATGCCCAAGAAAAATAGTTTTTCAACCTTGATACCTATGCGGAAATATATACCGTTCCAGACAGAGTAGTTTAAAGCAGAAATCGGAAATTGAAATGATGGAGATCCCTCTGTAGATCCATTTTTCCGTCATTACCATCAAAATTTCACATTTTGGCAATACTGGGCAGCACATCGAGTCTTGCCATCAAAGAGCAACAGCTGAAAAGGGAGCCTCTGTTCTCCAAAGGTAATTGTTGTATCACCAGTTAGGGTTCGGCCCCATGGAGCACGATGAATGTCACGGTAGAGGCATATGACTTGGGCGGCAGGCCAGCAACAAAATGTTTCGTGGCCACACTGGAACCGCCACACCTCTCTTGCCTCCTCACTCCCAGCAGTCAAAGATAGCCTTCCTCGCAAACGTGACGATAGTGTTTGAGTAGGAAATTACTTCCGATTGTAAATCTTTGTTTTAAACTGAACAATGGATTATACAAGAGTTTGGATCCACGATTTTAATAAACAGAGAAGGGAAAATAAGTTAATTTTAAAATTAATGTTGCTAGACTCGTTTGTACGAGGACAGATTTAATCAATATCAGCGTATTTCAAAACTCTTTTGATCAGTGGCGTAGCTAAGGGCGGACACCCATGAGAATCCTGTGCCCACTCAGGTGCCCACCCACTGGCCAAGGCCCCGCTGAGGCATCTCCATTGACGAAATGTTTTCAAATATGATAAATGTTTTCCCTCAGCAGGAATATGTCTCATGATTTACAAACTCTCAGAAGTGATTGAATAATATTTGTAGAGTAATAAAGTGTTATCAGTTGTGCACATATCTCATTGCAATAGGTTTACTTTTAGAGATATATATTCACTTTCGTTTCGCGTGATTGTTTTATATCCAGAATGAACAAGAAATTCTAGTGAGTATTTACAAGTGAACTCTTTCAACAATAAATATGTATATTGTATATATATACATACACACACACACACACACACACACACACACACACACACACACACACATATATATATATATATATATATATATATATATATATATATATATATATATATATATATATATATATATATATATATATATATATATATATATATATATATATATATATATTAGGTATTACCGTAATACCTGTAATCTTAAAGTTTAAGTTTTGACAAGGCAGTGTTGCCAGAGACATTTGTTGGCCTCCTCTCCGGTATTTTAGTATGAATTATAATATGTATTACTAACCCCAACTGTTGTATTCTTTATCAAAGCTGCCAAAGATTATGGAGTTCGACTAGCAGTTTCTCTGTCAGTTTGTTTATACTGTCGTCATAGGGGAGAATGTTTTCTTCCTCGCCAGGAGAGAAGGATAAAGACAGTTCGGGCTAGACTTGAATGCCTCCCACATCTTTTTACTGCAGCTGTTATTTGGATTACCTCATCTTGGATCCTCTGAATTACCTTAAGGGTTGTTTGCTCAGGAACTGCCACCCACGGTGTATCTGAGCTTTTCAGCCTTGACTTGGCTAGTGTTGGGTGTGGACTTCCTGCGGGCTCAGGCCGTTGTCCAGGATTTGTTCTCGGTCGAGCGGACGCAGGAGGGGTACCTCTGCAGTACGTCTTTTCGTCAGTGCAGCTGTGTGGGGAGCTTGATAGCTCGTGAGGAGGCATGTTGGAAGACTGAATCCAGGTAATAATTTTCTAGCCATTTAATTTTTGAGAGGACGTTGCTGTGCCTATGCCTCGTGTTTACCTGTTCTCCAGTACCCCCTTTGAAGGCAGTGCTTTGATGTGTGACTGTTTATTTTGCCGGAAATCTATGCCAGAGTTCCCTGAGGCTTTAAATATTAGCCTAGCACCAGGAGACGCCTGCCGTGTTGTAAATACTTTGTTCCTTCTATAATTGGAGAGTTTATTTGTTTTGTATCATTTATATACAGTATATTTATACTTTATTAGTTTCTTTTCGTGTGGAGAATGGGTTTTTTTGTTGGATTTGTGATTGTTATTAATTATAAGGTTTAGCTTTATATTATAGGTAGGAGTTTAAGTATTTCCTCACTGTGCTCTCCTCCTTCCTTCCTAACCTTATTTAGTAATAGGTAAGTGTTCTAAATTTGAGCCCCTGATTTATTGCTTGTTATATATTTATTCATCTATCTTAGGGATTTATATTTTAGAGGTTAGGTCATCTTTGCGGATGTTTATTCTATGGACTTGATTTTTGGTCCTGTTGTCACAAGGCTGACCTATATTTGTTTGTCTTGTTAATTTTCATTTGTAGTTTTAAGTGTATATTAAACATTGTTAAGTTTTTCTCGTGTTTTCGTTTCCATTGACCCCTTTTCATTGAACATTTGAAAACACTGACCTCTCTTACCGAGTGCTTTAAAGATCTTGCACCACGGCCTCACTCAAGGTGGTAACATTATATATATATATATATATATATATATATATATATATATATATATATATATATATATATATATATATATATATATATATATATATATATATAACGTATTGCATCGACAAATCCTCTCTTTCTCCAGTTCCTGTATATATATATATATATATATATATATATATATATATATATATATATATATATATATATATATATATATATATATATATATATATATATATAACGTATTGCATCGACAAATCCTCTCTTTCTCCAGTTCCTGTATATATATATATATATATATATATATATATATATATATATATATATATATATATATATATATATATATATATATATATATAACGTATTGCATCGACAAATCCTCTCTTTCTCCAGTTCCTGTATATATATATATATATATATATATATATATATATATATATATATATATATATATATATATATATATATATATATATACATATATATATATATATATATATATATATATATATATATATATATATATATATATATATATATATATATATATATATATATGTATATATATATATATATATATATATATATATATATATATATATATATATATATATATATATATATATATATATATATATATATATATATATATATATATATATATATATATATATATATATATATATATATATATATATATATATATATATATATATATATATATATATATATATATATATATATATATACTGTATATATATATATATATATATATATATATACTATGTATATAGTATGTATGTATGTATGTATGTATATCAACTTATAATCATCTTCCATCACAAGTCCTCAGTATAGAATAAAGGCGTCTGACATGTCCTTCTAACAGTCTCTGCAACTTGGAAACTCCCACATTGCAGTCAGACGTATGAGCTAGGAGCTCCTCAATGTATCGGCAACGAAATTACTGTACACTTATTTTTGCTAAAGTCTAAGGGTTTTCATACCTTGTTTTGGAAGTGCTAAAGTGCCCAAGTCTCCGGATTCTGCTACCAAAATTTCACTCCCCGTCGTCCATGGAAGGTAACGATGATCCAGCCTCTCCCCCCTTGTGAATATCCCTGACAGTGGGGAGCCCGTTAACCCTTCTTACAATCAACTACTCCAAGAAGTTGAAAATATCAGCCAAAAAGATGACCCTTCGACCATCCGGGATAGTGAAACTGGTGATGATATGAACATTGAAGACATTGATGATGATACCTTTCTCCCTCTCTCAAAACGGAAACGTGGCCCCCTCGTCTCCTCAACCCGACCTCCAGGCTGCTAAGAAGCCAAACCAAACCTCCTCTGGAAATGAGAGTCTCTCACTTAATCTTCATCTTGACAACACTGATGACGAACAGGATGATGAACTTCCTGCCACCCTATCGAGGAACACCACTCCCCGTACTCTAGATGGGGAATCTATTTCAAATAACATCAATGAAGATCCAGCTGATACTAATACACATCCCTGGATCAATGTAGATAACAAAAAAGGTAAGACACCTAAGGTTCCTTCCCCTTCTACTCCTGCACTCTTTAAATTCAAAGCCGTCAGCACAACCCAGTGTAGTATGTATGCCCAGGTCGTGGGGATAGAGAAAAAATATCCCAATATAAACTTCACTGTCAAACCTAATTTGGAGGGTGACATGATTCTCTCTCCCCATGACACGGTAGCAAACGACATTTTGAGTTCTATTGAGTCTGTTGTTAAACTTGACCCCTCCCAAATACGCAGAATCTATGTAGTCTACGGATACTCTTACAAGTATGACACTGACCGTTTGCTGAAACACCCTTCCATTGTCAAAGCAGAAAGGTGCACCCCTAAGGATGGGGGTGTTTCAAATAAAGTAAAATGTGCTTTTGTGGGCCCCCCTCCTGAACGTGTAGATTTAGGTATTTGGGGAAAATTTAGATTGGAGGACTATAACCCTCCCCTCCTCAGATGTCACAGGTGCCAGAGATATGGTCACCATAAAAACAACTGCCATGCTGCCCATCCTGTGTGCGGTATCTGCTCAAAGAGACATGATACCTCCACCTACCTTACTAAATATAAGGCAGATGAACCAACTGATCCACGTTGCCCTCACTGTAAGCAACCACATCATTCATGGAACAAACATTGCCCTGAGAGACTCAGGAGAGGATATGCGAGGAGGGGCCAAACCCCCACCAACTCTCTCGTGGCTGGCTCCATCCTAAACCACCCTTCCCAACAACAAACACATCCTGCTCCTACTAACCCTCTACCCAGGCCTCCGCTCCAAACCTACCCCTCCTATGGTGCTGCCCTTAAAAATGCTATCAAACCAAAGACCACCCTAACTGCTCCCAAACAAACAACTCCTTCTTCACAACCTGCTTCCCTGTTTGAAGCCCCTGCCCCTGCCTCCCTACCAAAACCTCAGAGACCACCTAAATCACCAAGATCCCCCAGACCTACCCCTCCCCCTAAACCTCAACACAATCCTGCTCCTAAAAAACACCCCCTTAATCCTTCAGACGTAACCTACACCCCCCAACCCTCAACATCTCACGAGCCCGCCCCTCCTCCCCCAAGTACATCCTCCAACATTCACTATCCTCCATTTCTTCAACAAAACACTCCTCCACCAGCCTCACTATCTCCTCTATCCCATCCTATCCTTAACTTTTTCCTGCAACCCAGTTTCCTGGAGCCAGCCATCATCTCCTTTGTACAGAAATTCTTCTCCAATCTAGTCGTCGATGAGACCCTGAAGTCTGCCATCAGGTTCATCGTTGACACACTTGCTCATGCTCTCTCATCTTAATTTTCTCAGACTCTGACAGTGATATGAGTTTACCCCCTTCCCCTTTACTACAGGAGAATAACTATATCAATGTGTTACAATGGAACATTTTAGGAATTAGGCCGAAGTACGCTATTCTGCAGTCTCAGGTAGCCATACAGAAGCCGGACATCATCCTCTTGAAGGAAACACTACTAAGAGAACACACCACTTCCAAATTTGCAAATTACAAGGTACACAGAACCCACTTCACTGACACTAGTCGTGGCTTGCTAACATTAATAAAAAATACAATTCCCTCCAAAAGAATTACTGATATTGACTGTCACGAAGCAGAGACACTTAGAGTACAAATTACCCCTTTAAACACTACACTAACAATACATAATATCTACAAAAACCCTGCAAGTGATATTGATGCTAATCCACTTTTTGCGGATGTCGAGACACAGAGTACCGTCTTCTCAGGTGACTTTAATGGCCATCATCCCTTCCTTAAGTCTACCTCCCCACCAATGCCACTGGGGAGCATCTCTATTCTCTGCTTGAGGATTTTCCAGGCGTGAAACTCCTCAATAATGTAGACATGCCCACTCATATTGCTGGGGGACGTCTGGATGTTACATTCGTCTCCCCAGACTTATGCAACAACTCCTCCTAGGACTTGCATCCTGTTCTCACGAGTGATCACTATGGCACTATTTTCTCTCTTCAGTTGGAGAAATTTCCGGACCCTCCCCCTCCTCCGAGGAGATGGAACCCTGGTTTCACCAAATGGGATCTCTTTGAGCAGCACATGACTTCATGAGCTGAAAGATATTCTGCTGAACCTCCGGGATATGCTGATAACATTCTCCTATCACTCAGTGAACAACTAACTGAGGCTGCGGCATCCTCTATGCCAAAGAAAAAATCCTTTTCCAAAGATCAGAAGGACTCCTGGTACTATAATTCCAGGATTAAGCCATGAATAAGCGACTCAATCGTATCAGAAAACTCTTTCGAAGACACAACACTAATACCCTTCATCAAAACCTTGTTGCATTTGGCACAACACTCTGCCCAGGTGGCAACAGAAGTTAAAAATAAAAAATGGTACGATTGGTGTACCGAGGTTAATGCCACCACTCCTTTGAAAAAGATATGAGGCTGGTTCAATAAAGTCTCTGGTAAGAGACTAACCGTAAGGGTGTCACACCCAGATCCTCCAGCTCAGGCACTACGACTGGCACACGAGTTTGCCAACCGATCTAAGTCTGATAACCTCGCTCCTGAGGCCAGACATAGACAAGGAGTCCTTTACCCTATTAGGATGAACATGGTCACTGCAGCTTGCAACATATCGGATGATACTGATGCACTGTATACCATGGATGAACTCAATGTTGCCCTTTCTAAGACAAAAGACACAGCCCCAGGAACAGACCTTATCACCTACAGCATGCTTAAACGCATGGGTGACCCAGCAAAGGAGATATACCTACAACTTATAAACAAAACCCATGTTGAAAGGGTTAGACCTCAGCTCTGGAGGCAGCAGGATACTCAACCTGTTCCCAAACCAAAAGAATGAAAACACCTACAGACCTATAGCTCTGATCACTTGTACGGAGAAGGTTGCAGAACGTATGGTCCTAAACCGACTTAAATAGAAGATTAAACTACACCATAGGCTGTATGCATTCACTGATGGTGTAGGCACTCATGAATGTATTACAGACCTTATGGCCACCATTAATGAGTCACATTCACTTGTGGTCTTCCTGAACCTTGAGAAGGCTTTTGAACTTGCCAGTTCGGCCGCAATACTCTTCTCTCTTGTACGCAAGAGAGTTAGAGGTCATCTGCTGTCCTGGGTCCAAGAGTACACTCAGGGACTGGAGGCTAGAGTCACTTTCCAAGGTGCTACTTCACTTTTCCTCCCCCTGGAGAATGGCACTCCACAAGGGGGAAGATTAAGCCCATTCTTATTTAACCCTGGATAGGTACGGTGGGTCGTTTGCGACCCCGAGCGTCAAAAAAAAACAGGTTTTTCTCACGTGACTCACCCCTGTGACTGAATTTGTGGGTGATCGACCTGCAGGAGGTGTCTCCCCTACATGCTCTAGTAGTGTCCAGATGTGCATTGCTGTAGCTGTACTCCTTCCCCGATTTCTGAGACGCGTCGGGGTCGTTCGCGTCCGAGTTTACCCTTCTGAGGTAGTTTGCATAATTATCAAAGTTATTACGTATTATGAAATTGTCGTAGAATGGTGCAACTTGTATAGGTTATCAGTTGTGGAAAGTCTTGGTGGATTGTTTGGCTACCATGTGCATGTTTTTTTTTTTAGTTAAAATGTCGTTCATCACCACGAGGACCATTTTACCGAGAGTGCCCCTTTTTCATTTTTTTTCATTTTTTTGCCAAGTCATTTTTCCGTAAGATATTGCCAAATAGTGTCGTAAAACTTTTGCTTGTTTAGTGTTGGAAAGTGTGTCTAGATGATCTGGCTACCCATGCATGACTTTGTTTTTGTCAGATACGACGTAGTTATTGGTATATTGGGTATTTAACTGCGGTTACCAATTTCTGTTTTTTTTTCAATATTTGTAAAAATTACTACGTAGTAAGGAATTCCGTATATTATTCATTTTTTTTTTCATGTTTATGTGTTAGAAAGTGTGCCTTGATGGTTGGGCTAACACGTGCATGTCTTTTTTTTTATCTGAGATGTCGTATATTAGAATGTCGGGCATTTTACCGCGAGTGTCCCTTTTTAATTTTTTTTAATTTTTTTGCCAAGTCATTTTTCCGTAAGATATTGCGAAATAGTGTCGTAAAACTTTTGCTTTTTTAATGTTGGAAAGTGTGTCTAGATGATCTGGCTACCCATGCGTGATTTTGTTTTTGTCAGATACGACGTAGTTATTGGTATATTGGGTATTTAACTGCGGTTGCCAATTTCTGTTTTTTTTTCAATATTTGTAAAAATTTACTACGTAGTAAGGAATTGCCGTATATTATTGATTTTTTTTTCATGTTTATGTGTTAGAAAGTGTGCCTTGATGGTTGGGCTAACACGTGCATGTCTTTTTTTTTATCTGAGATGCCGTATATTAGAATGTTGGGCATTTTTCCGCGAGTGCCCCTTTTTATTTGTTTTGCATTTTTTTGCTTAGTCATGTTACCGTAAGGAATTGGCAAGTAGTGTCGCAAAACTTATATTTTTATAGTGTTGGAAAGTGTTTCTAGATGATCTGGCTACCCATGCCTATTTTTTTTTTAGCCAGATATGGCGTATATATAAGTATGTGTTCGATTTTCCTGTGATTGCCATTTTTTCGTTTTTTCCCATTTCTTTCAAAATTACTACGTACTAAGGAACTATCACAGAGTAATATTTCATTTATATGTTTATTTGTCGGAAAATATGCCTTGATGGTTTGCCTAGCACGTGGCTGAAATTTTTTTTTTCTGAAATGCCGTATATTAGAATGGCCATTTTTCCACGAGTGCCCCTTTTTATTTGTTTTGCATTTTTTTGCTTAGTCATGTTACCGTAAGGAATTGGCAAGTAGTGTCGCAAAACTTATATTTTTATAGTGTTGGAAAGTGTTTCTAGATGATCTGGCTACCCATGCCTATCTTTTTTTTAGCCAGATATGGCGTATATATAGGTATGTGTTCGATTTTCCGGTGATTCCCATTTTTTCGTTTTTTCCCAATTCTTTCAAAATTACTACGTACTAAGGAACTATCACAGAGTAACGATTCCTCTAGATGTTTATTTGTCGGAAAATTTTGTTTACTTTTTTTTTGATTGAATAACATCAAATTTTTTTAGCTAAAATATTGTTTTACATTTTTTTTTTCGATTTTATTTCCCTTCAAAAAACTTTTTTTGGGTCAGAATTTTAATTTTATAGCCGTAAAATAATCGACAATTATCCAGCAACCCACCATACAATTTTTATGCATATCCAATAATAATTAGATTAGTAAATAACACCTTGAAATTGACATACCCTTCCTACATTTCAAGTGGCAGATTAGGGAGTCTGAGTCAGTGTGGTTGGCGGCCATTTTGTGGACATATCCGAAGCGTAAGCTGCCCTATCTATATATATTCTTGTTCCCTATAGAATTTGTGATATTTTGGTATATTTTTACCTGCATAAATATCATATTATATATTAAATATATGTATTTTTTTACGAAATTTCCAAGTACTCAAAAAATTACCTTTAGATATGGCCCCTGATATAAATGTAATTTACAAAATAATGAAGATTTTTTTACATATTTCTATTCTAGGATAACATATGTTTATTCCCTAAAAAAATTAGCCACTTCCTATTTCATTTGGGTACCCAAAAAAATTCATGAAATTTGGACAAATTTTTTTGGCCAAAAAAAGTTACTCTTTTTTCTCATTTCAGATCTTCACCTCCATGGGTCTGACTTCATCCAAAATACATCAAGATGTGTCCTAAACATTCAAGAATCAATTCCTAAAAGGATTTGTGTATATATGTATAAACTTTTTTTTTATGAATTTTTATGTCAGGTCTTTTTTTTTTCTACTTAATTTTTTAAAATATTTATAATAAATAGTTTTTCTGCAGATGAGTAGTATTTATCTTTACAGTTGTTTTAAGCATTCATTGAAGTTTTTTTTGGCAAAAGAAAAAAGGAGGTTACTGCAAAAACTGATTTTTCAAGAATTTTTTTTGGCGTCGGGGTCGTTCGCGTCCGAGTATACCCTTAAAGGGGTGTCCGAGGACCGTACCTATCCAGGGTTAAAGTTCTCGTTGAAAACTTATTGTTAATAGAACTCCCCAAAGGAATAGAGGTGTTCATATATGCAGATGATATCTGTATTGTATGTCCACACTCTGTTCGTTTTCAGTTTCAGTCTCAAAAAATGCAAAGAGCCCTTAATGACATTGTTCATGAATGTAATGAACTAGGATTGAAAATTAACCCCCTTGAAACTAAGGCTATGGCTATTAAGTATGTTGAGCCTCCTCCCCCTCTTTTTATTGGCAACAACCTCATTGAGTGAGTTCAAAATTTCATTTACCTTGGTGTCAATATTAACCATATGCTTCTCCCTCATACACAGGTTAAATTACTTAGACATAAAGTTAACTCTCGTTATTCTTCAATGAAAAGAATAACTACTTTAAAAAAAGGAGTCTCTTCTCATTTATTGAGAATATTCTATGTGCTGTCTTCACTTGAAGTTATTCAAAATAATGCTATGAGATTAATTACTGGTGCCCCTATGTGGACAAGGCTTCACCTTCTCAGGCAAGAAACCAACCTGCTATCTCTCGCAGATAGAATAAAAATGCGTATGTGTTGCATTATTATCAAAACTATAAAAGTAAATAGAAATTCCCCACTTAAAACTAAAATAAACAGATTCATAAATTTGCATGAAGACCTATAACCCCCTGATCATTGTATTGGTAAACTCATTTAAGTAATTAGAGATGTTAACATCCAGCAAGTCATACCTAACGTAAAGCATGATAAATCTCATGAAAATAATGTCCCTCCAGCACCCTGGAGCCCTGGTCCAATTGATGTTAATTATACTGTTCTTCCAGCATTCAAATCTCAATGTACTCCTCAACAGTTAAAGAGTGCAGCTCTGGCCTCCATTGCCAGTACCAGTGCTACTAATGTTTATTACAAGATGGCTCCGTAGACATGAATTTACCTGCTGCTGGTTCTGCTGTTTTCTCCAACACCTTTTCCAGTGGTTGGAGGCTTTCTGACCATGCTTCCATCCTACAGGCAGAACTCTATGCCATTGCAAAGGCATTGGAGAATTCCGTTTCAAAATACGGTCACACTACTATTCACACCGACTCAAGAGGTGCTATACAGAGTATTTTAAAACGTAACTTTAATGAGAATATCTTCTTGATTAGCAGCATAAAGGCTATGGCTACAGCCCATGCTCAGAGGAACAGGAAAGTTACCCTCAACTGGATATCAAGTCACGTAGGTATTCATGGAAATGAAGCTGACCGCCTCGCCAATAGTGCTCTGAGGTGTCCCACTATAAGCAGAGCATGCAGACCCTCTCTCTCTCTCACATATCAAAAAGTTAATGTCTGATTATTGTCATGTCCAAAAGAAAAGCTTAATTCGACAAATTTTGCATGAGGGCTCCCGTTCTGCAAAGTGGTACACTGAGGTAACTAATATCATCCCCCATAATATGTCTAAATCTCTCAGTAGAAAACTAACCACCATTCTTTTCTGACTACGTCTCAGCTATCTCTGCAGCTGGCAGATTGTTAGTATAGAAAATAGGTCATGTCCTTATTGTGATCTTCCCACAGGTGCTGAACCCTTAGAAAACTACCTTTTAACTTGTAGAGAAACTTTCCCCCTCCGTCAATCCATAAATCTCCCTCCTCCTTACACAACAGTACAAGTAACTAAACATATACTAGAAAACACACTCACTTTCGGGTTTTTTATGCTCTTATCCCCCTCCCAGATAACTTAATAATGTAAAGTAAACGTTTAGATTAAATTAGGTTACTATATAGGCTACATACTGTTTCTATGCGTATTCAATCCCATATAAAGTAATTTCCCTACATAGGCCTATTAAAATCTCAGTACAGCATACCCGAATACAACATAGGCCTAGGCTTAGTCTGTGGGATCTCAAACACAATTTCACTTACTTAAGTTAACACTTAACCTCATAATCTTATCCTAATCCTTACCTCTCCCCCTGTGGACAGAACAGTCTTAACTAATAAAATAGACTTTATTTAACTCAAACATTTATCACATACGCAAACTCATTCTTATCTAATAGCTAGGTAACTCATATCACTGTCGGAATTGCAAACCCATTACTCATATAACAATCTGGATCCTTACCCCTATCCACTAGAGATAGCTTCCTACACATCCCTTCCCTACTCAACCGATAAGCAAACACACTATACAACTTGCACAGTAGGAAAGGTTGATTGGAGAATAGTTATTTCTTGGCCGTGTTCCTGATAAGGAAACAGCTCTTGATTTTCCTATCTCCCTTCTTTCCCCTGCTCACTGCACACACATCCTTGTTACCCTTCACAAATCCTATACACTTTACAAATGCAAGCGGGAATAGTTGATTGGAGAGTAGTTATTTCTTGGCCGTGTTCCTCATAAGGAAACAGCTCTTGATTTTCCTGTTCTTCCCTCCCTGCTTGCAGCATACATAACCTTCCTATCCTTCCTAAATCCTACACACACTACTCAAGGGCAAGTGGGAATAGTTGATTGGAGAATAGTTATTACTCGGCCGTGTTCCTCATAAGGAAACAGCTCTGGTTTTTCCTATCTCCTTTGTTCCTCCCCTACTCCCTGCACACACAATCCGTCCAATCCTTTTAACCCCATCATGTGTGCTCTAAGCGTTAACTCTAACTTTATTGTAAATTCTATTACTATTGAAATTTTCCCACTTTTTGCTATCTCCTCTCCCTACTGCTTAAGCTTTGCTTGGGATAGTTTACGCCCTTCTTTTATCTCCGACTAAATTGCTTTACTTTCCTTCCCACGATCTCCTACTTCCCTGGGACTCGCTACTATAAAACTTTCTCCCCTACTCGATAGACTCTGTCTATCAACAACTTTCCTTTCGTGGACCTAAAAAGGAGTCTCCCTACCGGGCCTTTTTTCCGTTGCCATGCCTGTCACCCCCTTGTTCCCTTGCTTGCGTGGTGGTTGTGAGAGGGGACTGCCCCTCATTCAGTTATACGGGCGTTTGACTTGGAATCTGCCATGCAAGTTCCAGCCCGTGGGACGCATGGTATCTTAACATTACCCCAAACTGGGAACCCAAAGCCAAAATCCCAGGCTGCTGAATGAGGATAAGCAGTTCACTTAAACTTCCACTACTTTTGGCCTTACACTAAATTGCTTCGGCTATCTAAATTTAACGTAACCCAACTATTAAGCTATAAAGTAAATATGTACACTATTCATTGCATCCCTTTCATGTTAAGTTTACCAACAGACACCATATTCATATCAATATGACTATATAAAGATAACAAAAACACTTCAAACAATATTCTCTTACGGGCTGCCTAAGGCAAGAGCCCGTGTCTTACACAATGGTAAGGCAATCTGACACACACTCTCTCTCTCTCTCTCTCTCTCTCTCTCTCTCTCTCTCTCTCTCTCTCTCTCTCTCTCTCTCTCTCTCTCCTAACGTTTGTTTACGGTCTTTCTATGCCAGTTTATACTTGCCAATTTTCTGAACTCGTCAATCCATCTTTTCCTCTTCATTCCCCTATTTCTTTTGCAATCTATGGAGACCCATTCTATTATTCCCAATGTCCATGTATTATCTGTCACTCTCATTATTTATCCTGCCCATGTCCATTTCTTTTCTTAAATGTTCTTAGAATACCCTCTATTTTAGTTTTGTTTTGGATCCATGTTGCTCTCTCTTCTGTCTCTTAGTGTTAATGTTAATCCCATTATCATTCTTACCATTTCTCTTTGGGTTGTAACTAGCTTAGGTTCTAAGCTTTTAGTAAGGTCCAAATTTCTGATGTGGATAATTGTATGTATATTTATGCATTCATATTTACATATGAATATCACATCGACGAATTATAACATATTCAAGATTCCCAAGTTTTGCTGCGATGCAAAGATGAATTCAGACCAGTCAATCAATCCGGAATTTTGCGCCAAGATATACGTATGTATATTTTCGTGACATTTATCCATTGTACCATTACCAATATATTTTATCCCTATTTTATTTTAATCATATTCCATTTGGAACTAGTTTGAACTAATTTGAAGGTACTTACTCTTTCAGAAATATGTTCATTTTATTTTATCGGGATTTGCTAGAGTCAGCTATCCTTGACTTGGAAAAAGCTGTAGAATTAATTGAAACTGTAAAGTTTAGCTTGAAGAGATGCGTTCAGGTCCAACTTTTTTTAATGCTTTGTGGGATGAGATGGAGAGGAGTTACAAGGAGTTAAAGGGATTTTGGATGTCTGAAAGACTTTTTAGTCCATCCTCGCTCTTTGGTAGACCAATTTAGTTTAAGCATTTATAGAGTTCTTATAATCTAGTCTAAATTATTCATGAACTCGTTTACCCTGTTACTTTTTACTACATCCGCTGGAAGTCTATTAAGTATTTGGTATTTTGTATGTAAAGGAATTGCCACATCGAGTGGCGCTGTATATTTTTAATTTCAGTTTGTATCCATTACCTTTGGAATAATATATGCTTAGTGTGAATAGATTGTTGTAATCTACATTTGTTATTCCTTTAAGAATTTTAAATGCTTCTATTAACTGTCCCCTTAGTCGTGTTTCTAGATCAAATAAGTTCAAACGTTTCATCCTCCGTCTATATCCAAATTGCCATAGTATTGGAACCATTTTGGTGGCTCTAGCTTGTACTGCATCCAATTTATCTAAATCCTTCCGAATAATTGGAGCCCAAAATTGGACTCCGTATTCTAGATGGAGTCTTACTAGTGATGTGTACAGCTGTAGTGCAGTGTCTTTGTTTCTGCATTGGAACTGACTCTTTATTTAGCCTATTAGTTTTTGTGCTTTCTTTTCAGCTTTTATGCTCTGTTTGGTGAACTTCAAATCCTAACTGATAATAATACCACGATCTTCCTCCTGGTCCACACTTTCTATTTCATTACCCATCAGTTAGTTATCTGATTGCGGGTTGAAAGGCATTTTCCATTTTCTGGGCCAAACTCCTAGCTTCATTAGATCCTCTCTTAAGGTTTTCACGGAATTTATGCCTAATTTAGTATCGTCGACAAATTTGGCTATTCTACTAGTTAATACTAAATCTATGTCGTTAATGTAGATCAGAAATAGCAATAGGATAAGGGCGGATCCTTGAGGTACTCCACTTGTAACAGCTGCCCACTCTGAAGCTTCTCCATTTATTACAACAGCTGTTGGTTTTGATACTTCACAGTGTAGACTATCAAGGAAACATATAATTTCTACAAAATTGCAGGAGTTTGTTGGTGTTTCTATTTGAAAAAAAGTCGGGAAACACACACTTTGACCTCATTGTTAAGGATTCAGGATGAATTCGCTTTTCTACCCTATTGTACCTCGTATGTTGTAAGAAGTGAAAAGCCTGTTAAGTAATGACACATACTTGCTTTTGAAAGCATTCCAGTCACTTAATTCACAAAGTATTGAATTGTTATCTTTTGAGAAACTGTGTTCATTTATTCATGCCTATTATGCTATCACTAAAGATCTCAAACATAAGCTGTTGTCTGCAAAACGCATGTTAGAAAGACGCTTCATCACATATAATGTATTGCAAGAATTTTTTTATTTAGTTACTTTCTATATATATATATATATATATATATATATATATATATATATATATATATATATATATATATATATATATATATATATATATATATATATATATGATAAATTTTGCACATTTAGACGTGGTTTTCATATTCAAATAAGCCATATATATTTTTGATACATTAATGTCTGGATTCTCTTAACGACCACTGGATCAGAGCCCTAGGCGAAATCACACAAAGACAAGAGCTTGTGAGCGGCCGGGAGTCGAACCCTGGTCGGCAAGCCTGTATAGACAGTGACTAAACCACTTGGCCACGAAGAAATAAAAGTCAATGAAAATTCTTCTATACTTATACCTGTCGAATTCAGGTGTTTTGTACTTAGAATTGAAATCAACCCATCTTCACCATCGTAGCTAATTGGTAGTTTGTTACTTGGCATTCGATTAATGATAAATTTTGCACATTTAGACGTGGTTTTCATATTCAAATAAGCCATATATATTTTTGATACATTAATGTCTGGATTCTCTTAACGACCTCGGGATCAGAGCCCCAGGCGAAATCACACAAAGACAAGAGCTTGTGACCGGACATTAATGTATCAAAAATATATATGGCTTATTTGAATATGAAAACAACGTCTAAATGTGCAAAATTTATCATTAATCGAATGCCAAGTAACAAACTACCAATTAGCTACGATGGTGAAGATGGGATGATTTAAATTCTAAGTACAAAATACCTGAATTTGACAGGTATAAGTACAGAAGAATTGTCATTGACTTTTATCTTTCTTCGTGGCCAAGTGGTTTAGTCACTGTCTATACAGGCTTGCCGACCAGGGTTCGACTCCCGGCCGGTCACAAGCTCTTGTCTTTGTGTGATTTCGCCTGGGGCTCTGATCCCGAGGTCGTTAAGAGAATCCAGACATTAATGTATCAAAAATATATATGGCTTATTTGAATATATATATATATATATATATATATATATATATATATATATATATATATATATATATATATATATATATATATATATATATATATATATATATATATATATATATATATATATATATATATATATATATATATATATATATATATATATATATATATATATATATATATATATATATATATATATATATGTATATATATATATATATATATATATATATATATATATATATATATATATGTATATATATATGTATATATATATATATATATATATATATATATATATATATATATATATATATATATATATATATATATATATATATATATATATATATATATATATATATATATATGTATATATATATATGTATATATATATATATATATATATATATATATATATATATATATATATATATATATATATATATATATATATATATATATATATATATATATATATATATATATATATATATATATATGTGTGTGTAGAAATCACGAAAGCTGACACGTGATGAATATAAAATATATCATAGCCTTTCGTGGCTATAATATATATATGTATATATATATATGTAATAATTAAAATAGTTAATATTACATGTTTAAAACACATGACGTAATATGTCGTGTTGGATGAAGGTGCTAGCCGTGGGACTTGCTGTAGTCATTCAAATCATAAACAGGACGTACAATGCAGCCTCGACAATGTGACATTTTTCTTAACTGTCAACACATTGCCTCAGCGTGTGAAAGTTTGTGACGTCACCGGATGCAGGTGTCTTCCGAGATTGTGACGAAACTTATATAAACTAAGCATACGATATCTGTGAAATCGATAAGTTAGTCAGTTCATATCTATACTTCACCAGAATTGGTCATCTGACCAACCCAGCTTCCTCCAGTGATGGAGATGTTTAACTCTGTTGTTTTTATAGAATAAATACTTTAAAGCTAATAAGATGTATTCTGTTATCCAGTTACACACATCTGAAACAACACATACTCAATGTGTGCTTATAAAAGTAGCACACCAATAAATGGTGGCAGCGGTTAAACTCTAAGAATTAGAGAAAGATCTTCAAGACTTCAAAATAAAAGCTGTAAAACCAGAGAAAGATCTTCAAGACTTCAAAATAAAAGCTGTAAAACCAGAAAAAGATCTTCAAGAACTCAACATTATCTACATGAATCTACAATTTTGACTAAGTATTATAGTCCATCGGAATAGTTAACATTAACAAATGTTATGAATACCAACTGAATCTTCAATCAACATCCTAGGAAACCCAAGGACTGGCGTTCAACAATTGCAAAACATACCCAGGAAGCACTACATTCAACAAGAAACTCGAACGATACATCGCTAACAAAACATCAAGAGAGAGAGAGAGAGAGAGGACGTGTCGACATCACACAGACCCATATATAAGCTAAGTACAAATTTTTGAATTCATTCCAGTTTGGGCAGTGAAGTGTAGTTATCACGAGTCGTTAGTCGATTATTACTGGGGTGAGTGAATTGCTAATCTTTGTTAAAGGAAACTGTGTTTAACTCCGAATTCTCATTTAGAATTTTTCTCTCTTTGTGCTAATTCCTTTTTCTTTCAGAAATTCTCGGGAAATGTTTTGGGATTAGTAACATTGTTTGGGGAATTTTGTTATACATATGCGTTTACGCAGTGGGCGTCTGTACTCATATAGATATTTTGATAGAATTGCAAGGGGTCGAAGAGATAGGAAAAAAAATACAGCAGTCATGACTCCCCCTGTGAGCCCCTCCCCTGGACCTAGTGGTGTAGGCCAGACTAATCCTCCTCCAATTGTGACGCTTGTAAATGCCAGGTCAGCAATCCTTCCTTTTCAGGGTCGAGTCAACGGGTTCTTGCCACAAAATGTGGAGTCATGGATTTCATCCGTCGATGCCCATTTAGATGCCAAACAAATCGTAGACCCTTTTGTACAATTACAAGAAGCTAAAAGTTTTATAGATTTTTCTAAGGGGGATGCGAGTGCGTATTTAAGAGGTGTTTCATTTCAAGAAGCAGTTACCTGGGATGATTTCAAAGTTAGGTTACGCGCGATCTATGGGGGTGAGGAAGCCTTGGATGTAGTATTAACGTTACGAAATACACTTAATCAAGCCACTATGAATCGGCTTAATGTTATTGAGAGAGCAGCTCTCATAGCTGATAGGCTTAACGAATATCAGGACATTTTAGGTCATTCCACTTGGGTTACTAACGATAACATCTCCGTGAAAGATTTTTTACGATTAATGTATTTAACTTGCATGACACTTATGTTGCCTGAAGCTTTAGTGCGGTGTTTTGATAAGAAGTTAACGCCTGCAAGTACGGAATTGGATGTCTGTAAACAGATAAAGAAACACATGTCCAAGTGTCCAGATCTCGATCCCGTGTTAACTCAAGTTTTTGCAAAGAATGAAACAAAGCCACAAACAGTGAACGTAGTTAGCAGTCCAGTAGCGGGAATGACGTGTTATAACTGCAAACGTCAAGGTCACTTAAGCGCAGACTGCAGAACGAAATTTTGCTCGATTCACAACACTGCAACGCATTCATATAGTCAATGTTACTCGCGTAAGACACAACAATATCCCAGAAATACACAGTCAATTCCACAGTCAGTTCCATATGGAAATAAAAAGAAAAATCCTCATTTTAACAATAAGAAGAAACAACCAAATGTCAATGCAGTTCAGAGTCCAAAACAAACAAACACTTCTTCAAATATCGCTGAGCCTGGGTCGTCAAACCAGACCTCGCAAGGTCAGACTAATTTTCAGAATGTGCAGAGCAAAGCAAATACCACATAGTTAACTCTAAAGGGGATGTTGGGTCAAGGTCATTCATGTCAACATCAATAGTATTGAATAATCAATTTAATGTTTTATCAGATAATTGTGAGACAATAGATTTTCCTATGAAACACACGGCCGAATTAAGTAAAACAGTGCATGCTCCCGTAGATTTGCAACGAATTCATACAATAATAAGCCAAAATGAGTTACGGCCAACCTTATGTGCTGTAAATTTAGAACACAAATCCTTTACGTTATTTTTTGACTCTGGTAGTCCACGTAATATCATGGATTTGAAGACACATCATTTGTTGTTTTCGAACTTTCCGATTGAAAAATCCGGAATTAGACTTTCGGGTATAGGAAATAATGAATTAAATGTCATAGGCATAACTCATGTTCAGTTCAGAGTCGGTAATCGCACGTTTGCCGATACATTTGTTGTTGTAAAAAACATTAATATGTATCCAGCTGTAATTATAGGATACCCATCTATGGGAAATCAAAACATTATCTTAGCCCCTGCCAAGCACAGCGTGTATATCAAAGGGAAATTCTATAAGTCTTCTAATACCTTAAAATCAGTTTTGGATAAAAAGGAGACGACAAATGTAACCGTAACGTACGTTGAAGAACCAATAACTTGTCTCACTAATAAAGAAATAATATACGCGACCCAGCAGAATTCTCGTTCACCCGTATTATCATCTGGTACGCAATCTATCGAACCAAACCTACCTTCGAATTTAATAGTGCAAATAAAGAAACCATTACCGGGATCTGAAATATTAATCCTTTCCGATACTTTGAAAACTAATGGATTGTCTGTCACACAAGCTATTTATACAGTAGGCTCACATCAACAATGTAATATTGAAGTCTGTAATCATTTAAATAACACTTTAGTCATTCACTAAAATCAACATATCTTGGATGTAGAAGTTTATAAACATCGTATTCTTACTGTTGCTGAAATCAATCACTCTCAATCAGTTGCGGATGAATCCCTTTTGCGATCTATTAAAAATAAAATCAATAAGGACATTCAAGACGAAGAAATTCAGCAGAAATTTTTTGAACTTTTAACTAAATATCATGATGTTTTTTCCACTACGGATGGATCCTTAGGAAAAACAGATGTGATCGAGCATCAAATAAGGTTAAAGGACAAGCAGAAAATTATCTATGTACCCTCGTACAGACTCCCTATGAAATTTCAGAATGAAATAAATGATGAAGTAGGTAAAATGCTAGAAGAAGGAGTCATTAGGAAATCAAACAGCCCTTATAATTTTCCTTTAATAGTTGTACCGAAAAAAGATCGAACATGGCGTATCTGCGTCGACTTTCGTCGTCTAAACGAGGAAACGATCCCTGATCGATTCCCAGTGCCATGTACAGACGATATTTTGTCTTTGTTAGGTCAGAATAAATATTTTACCAGTTTGGACTTACTTAAAGGCTTTCACCAGATATCATTAGAAGAAGATAGTATCCCATACACAGCCTTCAGCACAGCCAGGGGACATTATGAATTTTTACGGATGCCTTTTGGTTTACGTTGTGCTCCTATAACATTTACAAGAATGATTAACATAGTGTTTGGAGACTTGTTAGGGGATATATTGCATGCCTATATGGATGATCTTGTAATCCTTTCCAACACCTTAGACGAACATCTACGTAAGTTAGAACTAGTACTACAGAGATTAAGACAACATAACTTAAGGGTAAAGATTAGTAAGTGTGAATTTTTCAAAACAGAATTAATATATTTGGGTTTCATGGTGTCAAGCCAAGGTCTTAAAGTAGTCCATGATAAGGTGTCGGCTATACGTAATTTTCCCATACCTACTAATGTCAAGGGAATACAGCAATATCTGGGTTGTAGTGGATATTACAGGCATTTTATACGCAACTATTCAATAATAGCCGCTCCTTTAACTGATCTTACGAAGAAGGGCGTAGATTTCATATGGTCTGAGCATCATCAACAGGCGTTTAATACTTTGAAAGATGAACTGTGTAGTTCTCCTATCTTAAAATTTCCTGACTTCGGTAAGGAATTCTTCATTGCAACAGACGCCTCAGACTTAGGAGTAGGAGGGGTATTGCTTCAGCAATATGATAAACAATTTTTCCCGATAGCTTTCTATTCTCGAAAATTGAGAACTTCCGAAAGTAAGTATGCAGTAATAGACAAGGAAGGGCTAGCTATTGTTAATTCACTAGTGCATTTTAAGTTCATAATTTACGGTTATCCCGTTAAGGTTCTTACTGACCATAAACCACTAACAGAGTTCTTTAAAGGCTTCAACCACAGCCCTAAACGAACTCGGTGGCATTTGATCATTCAAGATTTTGGCGCAAGAATCGGGTATTTACCTGGGAAAGCAAATATCATTGCGGATGCATTATCACGCAACCCCGTGTCATCTTGTACGGAGCCTTTAGCTGAATTAATAGATATATCAACATCCATGCCTATTGTAAAAACAATATCTGAACAAGAAGATTTAGGCTGGAGCGCTGAATTGTTACAGACTGAGCAAAGAAAAGATCAGAAAATAGAAACAATTATAAATGTTTTGAAAGGCAACCATAAGGAAAAGGAATATATAAAGTATAAGCAGCAGAATTATATAATCAAAGATAATATTCTGTGTAGGACTGTGACAAGGAAAACCCACAATACACCACATGTAACTAACGACCAGGTAGTAGTACCAATCTCACTTATTTCCACTGTCCTGAATTGGTTGCATTCAAATCCATTACATGGACACCCGGGGTTCTCGTTAATGTCACAGAAAGCCAAATCATTGTTTTATTGGCATACAATGCTTACAGATATAAAAAGACACATAGCTAATTGTCGCACATGTCAGGAAAACAAAGGGCATACGAAAACACCTGTCAGCCTAGGAGCTTATCCTGTGCCCAATCAACCCTTTGAAAGAATACATTTAGATTTGTTAACAGGATTTTACGAGTCAGACAGAGGAAATAAGCACCTCTTAGTAATTATAGATGCTTTAACTCGATATACAGAACTAATAGCGCTTAAAACTAAAACTGCGATTGAATGCGCTAGGAAGTTTTACGAGTGTTACATTTGTAAACATGGAATTCCACACATGATAATCTCAGACTCGGGTGGTGAATTTAATAATCACTTTCTTACCTCATTGTGTGAATTCCTCAACATAAAGAAAATAAATACCATGATATATCACCCAGAGTCGAATGGGCTAGTGAAAAGAGCAAATAGGAAGATATTAAATATATTAAGGGTAACACTAGGGGGATCAGACCCCAACTGGGATATTGCAATACCGGCGGCACTGAGTACTCTGAATCATTCATATCATATATCAATTAAAATGTCACCGTATGAAGCATTGTATGGTACCCCAGTTAGAACGCCTTTCCATGTATTAACGCCTACAACTAATCTATCAAATCCTTTAAAAGAATGTATAAATGCAAGTATAAGTCGATATGATATCCTTCGAAAGAATTCAGAAGAATCACAAATCATAATGAAAAGGAATCATGATAAAACAGCGAAACCAACTAAAACATATACCGTGGGAGATAACGTATATATTCAAATCAATGTACGAAAAGGGCTCAATTATAAACTAACACCTAAGTTTGAAGGCCCATTTAACATTTTGGAAACATTAACGGCCAATAGGTTTAGAGTTCAAAACGTATCCCAACCCACGGATGAGAGAATAGTACCATTGGCTCACATAAGAAATTAAAAAGAAAAGAGAGGAAAAGAAGTGAGGGAAATTTTTTTTTTTATTTTATGTGATTAAAAGTTTTCTTTTTAATACAGGAGTAATTACATATATTTTTCTCGTTACAGGTTTCCAAGATGAATTTTTTGTTGTTGGGAGTGATATTGTTCGCTCAGACATTTTTCTCGTGTGGGATGAGCTCTAAAACTAAAAGTATAAATTTTAAATATGGCACTATAGTTGAAAGACAAGAAGACATTTTTATTACATCAACCAACGTAATTGTAGAAGTGAATATGCAAGCAATTTTTCTTCAAGAGAATGATGTCACTAGCTTAAGAACTGCCATTTCAAGGTTTTCTGCCTCATTGGATGAGTTGCATAGAAGACATTTTCATTTTTCATTTTTTTGTTAGTTTTAAGTTTTTGTTAGTTATTTTGAGATTTTGACTGCAGTTTATTTTAGTATTAAGTGATTATTATAATTATAAGTGTGGTTGCTGGTGTTTTTCGTTAAATATTCTAGAATATAAGGAAATATAGTTTTAAGGTTATGTTTAGTTTTTTTTACCTTCTGTTAAAGAGTCTGGTATAGATAACGTAAGGGGAAAGGTTGTTTTGTTGAGACAATTGTCTGTAGGTGTGATTCAGGGTGTGGGGCTTGTTTTTTAAACATCCCGCCACATTATTTTGGCGCCCGAACAGGGACAGTCGAGGTGGGATTGAACCAGACTCTTTCACAAAGGTCATATTTAGGATTTAGATTTAAGGTTAACGACAATGGAAGGTAAATTAAAGGCTTTGGAGGAGGAATTGCGGCATTATAAAGAACGGGAGCAGATGTTGATAGTTGAGAAAGAGAGGTTGCTAGTAGAGAATGAGAGGTTGAACTGGGAGAATGAGGCAATGCAGAAGGAGCTTAGGGAGTTAAAGGGAACTGTAGAGAGAGTGGAAGAATGTGTTGAGATGAGGATGAAAGAGAATGAGGAACGGATGGAGAACCGATTGGAAGCTATGATGGGGCAAGTCATGGGGATGATGAAAACTATAATGGGTGAAGGTGCAGTCGGAGGAGTGTCCTCAGCTTCGGGTAATGGGTTGGTAGTGGAAGAGAAGGTTAAGGTAGGTGATAATGGGAAAGGAAGTGATAGTGATAGTAGTAATAGTGATGGTGATATTGAAGATAAGGGAATTAGGCATAGTAAGGATGAACAGAAAGGTGAGAGGAAAGATGAAAGGAAAGGTAAAAGTGATGTGAAGAAAGGGAAGAAAAAGTATCAGGCTGATAGCAAGGACGATCGTGAATGGGTGAAAGTGGTAAGTAAGAAAAAGGGTAAGAAGGGAATGGTTAAGGATAGGAATTTAAGTGTGGAATTGGATTCATTATATTCAAATGAGGAAGAAGGTAACAAGGGAGTAGACAGTGATGATAGCAGTGAGAATGAACGTGATGTGTGTAAGACTGTTTATGAGAGAGGTACCTCGGTGTGAAAGGTTCAATGAGCATAGCAGTAGGGATGTATATGATTTTTTCAAGGAGTATGAGAGGTATTGTCAAGATAAGTATGGTGATAGTAAAAGAGTTTGGGCTAGGGAGTTAGGAGAATATTTGACTGGGTATTTGTTGACGATGTATGGAGTGATAATGAGTGTAGGGGACGTTGATTATGAAAGTGCGAAAAAGAGAATAATTGAGCAGGTAAAACGTATGAAAGGGAGTGTTAAGTATAAGCGTAAGAATGATTTTGATGAAGCACGGATGAATACAGGAGAAGCGATATCAATGTACGAATGTAGGTTGGAAACGTTAGCAAGGAAGAAGTATGGGGATGAAGGCATAAATGAGAATAAGGAGTTAATGAAGAAGTTTTTGGCTACTGTACCCGAGAATGTTGCCGAGTTTGTTAATTTGAAACGGAAGGAGAAAATGAGGTGGACGAAAGAAAGATTGACATAGGATGATATTTTAGAGATAGTTGAGGATTATGAGTTGGATAGATGTATGAAAGAAAGTAAATCTGTGAGTGTAAGAACTGGAATGGAGGAAAGTGTGCCAGAATTTGTTAGTTTTAGAGATGCTGTTATGAGAGGACCGATGAGGGTAGCTGATAGTGTAGTAGATAGGAGTGTTAGGGCGAGTAATGTGGGAATACCTGTAAGGACAAATGAAGGGTTTAGGCAAGGACATCAGGTTTGGAGGGATAGGAGTGTTAGTGCGCATCGAGGTATGTCAGATAGTCGTGGCCGTAATGAAAAGTGTTATAGGTGTGGAAAAGAAGGTCATAACAAGAATGAATGTAGATGGGCTCTAGGTGCTTGTTTTGGATGTGGTGAGGTAGGGCATAGAATTAGTGAGTGCAAGAAAGAGAAAGGGATAAAATGTTATCGGTGTGGTATGACTGGGCACATAGCGAGTGGATGTTGGAGTAATCGTACAAATGTGATTTGCGGCAATTGTGGTAAGGATGGTCATTATGCTAGAATGTGCAAGGAGCCTCGGGGTAAGTGTACTGAATGTGGTGCAGATGGGCATGTAGCTAGAGTATGTAGGAAGAAGGGATTAAGTCAGCTAGGATGTTCGGGAAACTAGAGTGTGAGAGGGTTCAGCTGGGTGAGTCCTCCTGTGGGTGTGGAAGGAATAGGATCAATGTTTGTGAGAATGGGATGAATAATTGGTTGGAAATGAGCAAGTATGAATCTAGTATGCATGAGAAGTTAGGGCTGGAAAATAAACAATTAGTGTTAGTTGAATATAGGAAAAAGAGGCGTTTGAAAGTTTTAAGTGAGGAGAAAGTGCAAGGGAAATTTATAGGTATAGGTAAGAATACGAATAAGTATGACAAGGGTGTAAATGTACAAGTGAGTGTGGAGGATAAATGTATTAATACAGATGAAACGTGGCTGAGTATGAATGATACTTATAGTGTGTGTGGCTTTTCGTTAGATGATGTAAAAGAAAAAATGAATAACGCAAGAATGAGAGACAGGAGAATGATAAGTAGCATGAATGAATCTTTTGCTAAAGTTGAGAATGTTTTTGATGAAATGGATGAACTGTTTACAGAAATGAGTGTAATTATAGGGCCAAACGAGAACGCGGTAGATATGATTGTACATGATATATTAGATGATAGGGATTTAGATAGGAATAGTGTTAATGTAGCGAATGATTGTGACAAGGAAGAAGTGAATGAGAGAGTATATGGGGGCCCAGTTACTCGGAGTAGAGGTCCCGTTCCCGACTGCGACTGGGTTATGAAAAAAATAATGTAAGTTTTGTGTGAGAAGGATTTGGCAAAGTAAGGGGGGAGGAATGTGGAGGATTTATTTTTGTTTTATTTTAATTTTTGTTTTTTGCTTATTCCTTTTAAGAACATTTTGTTTTGACTGAAGATAGTGTTGATGGCCTGGATTGTTATAAAGGATTTCTATTTGACTGCTCTTTGAAACGAAAGACCTATTGATCACCGGACTTTGAATTTCTTTTGGACCTGGTTAATACGTATGCTGATGATGAATATGATGATGATGATGATGATTATGATTACGCTCACGGCTTAAATCAATGAATACATTTTGTATTGACTGAGTGTCAGTGTTGCCATAGTGTGGTGTTGCAACCGAGTTGTTGCGTTGGGCTTGAAAGGACTGTTAGCCCTTGTGTGGACGAAGGTGTCCACACACCTATATTATATGTTAAAAGTGTTTTTGTTTGTTGGTTTTTTTTTTTGTTAGTTTTAAGTTTTTGTTAGTTATTTTGAGATTTTGACTGCAGTTTATTTTAGTATTAAGTGATTATTATAGTTATAAGTGTGGTTGCTGGTGTTTTTCGTTAAATATTCTAGAATATAAGGAAATATAGTTTTAAGGTTATGTTTAGTTTTTTTTACCTTCTGTTAAAGAGTCTGGTATAGATAACGTAAGGGGAAAGGTTGTTTTGTTGAGACAATTGTCTGTAGGTGTGATTCAGGGTGTGGGGCTTGTTTTTTAAACATCCCGCCACACCATGACAGTGTCCCTTACAAGAGCTGGCTTGAAACGCTGTACTGATTTATCCTTCATTTATTTAGCTTGCTTCTCTTGTTGCATTTTCGATTCCCTTCGTTCAGCCTGAATGCTACGATTTCTATTGCATAGGCAACAGAGCACAGGGTCATCAACATTGTCATTTACAGTTGAACAACACTGACCAGAAGGATGACATGGAATGTTTTGACCACACGAGTTGTAATTTATGGCACAACATTCAGCACTTCTCCCCTGTTCTACATTTTGATCTTCTTCATTAACTAAACAAAGTGCTTCTGCAAGCTGCTTCTCTGTCTCCATGCCTTCCATTATTTCTTCTGGTATGTTGACAGCAGAAATACAAAGATGAGGCTTTTCTCCGTACATGGCTTCATAAGGTGTCCTGCCAATTGCAGAATGGAAGCGCGTGTTTTTCTGCCACTGAACAAAGCGCAGTCCATTTAACCATTGTGTAGTGTTGTTAGTAGTAGGGTCATGCATATAATTTATTACGTTAAGGTTAGATTGGAAGGCTAGGAAATGCCTACAATAACTTAGTGAATAATAATGTTTATTTGTTTCGTTACTAACCTGAGCTCGAGAATTCATGCTGTTCGAGACGATTGGCTTAACAACCAGACACTTCTGCACACTACTTTTCTTTAGCTGACATCTCTCACAATACTGCAAGAACAGCGTTATCTGATCACGTGAAATGTTTGCATATTTTTCTTTGGTTGCCTTACACATACTAGTTCTTCCTCCGTAGCCAATTGTGCGATGAATAGCTAGAAATACATCAAACACATCTTCAGCACAAACGAATCGCAGCTGAGTTCCTTTCTTCTGCAACTTTTGCACGGTGGTACCCTCAATTGTGACCTCCAGTATTTCATATTTTTGTAACAAACGATAATCCTCCTTAGTCTTCGTAGGATTAGATTGTTTAAGTTCATTCAGGCGTCTAATTACTCGTTCGTATTCTTCCCGGGGAAATAAACTTGAACTATTTGTAGCTTTCTTTTCTTCAGACTCTAGAAGTTTTGTTTGGAAAATACTTTTCTTACTTTAGATTGTGAAGCTTTTCAGTGTACAATATACTTGCAACAAATAAGTGATGAGAGGAGCACGAATATTTCCGTCCTCGGCCGAACCTCCGTAGGAACTAACTGACACTTAGACTTTTCCTAATAAATTTTAAGTTACTATTTGTTTATTTTTGCATAATGACCAGCAGCTATTAAGGTAACTTTACAAAATGACCAACGATATTAATAGTCATTTTGCAAAATGGCCTAACTTCTGGTCATTTTCCAAAATGAGCACAAATATTTGGGCATTTTGCATACTGACATATTTTGGTCATTTTCCAAAATGACCGGGCAGTTTTCAAAATGACCGTAACATATATATATATATATATATATATATATATATATATATATATATATATATATATATATATATATATATATATATATATATATATATATATATAGATGTTCCTATGCGTATAGAAATTGTGAAGTATAAACATGGAAATGAAAGAAAAAAATAACTTTTTGTAAGTTCATTATGTAATAGGTAGGCTACTCTTGATAAAAAAAAATTAAAGAATGGAGTAAATTTCATGAATATATATATATATATATATATATATATATATATATATATATATATATATATATATATATATATATATATATATATATTCATGAAATTTAATTCATTCATTAATTTTTTTTATCAAGAGTACCCATTACATGATAAACTTATGAAAAGTTATTTTTTTCTTGCATTTCCATGTTTATACTTCACAATTTCTATACGCATAGGAATTACAGGAATTAATGCATTTTGCTTGCTTAATATATGTTTTTAATTTTTATATCTGTAATTCTTCCTAATTAGTAATTACGTATGATTATAAAGTACCATGTATCTCTTTTTTATTTGATATAATATAACATAATCACAGATACCTGTATAATGCCTAAATATCCACCGCTGATCTTAGAATATGATCTAAGACCCTTCTCATATGGCTTTAGAATGCATCTGAAATTGGCATGTATAGGGTTGTTCCGATAGCTTAGTGCCCTCCCTTTATTTAGCAGTACCCCCTAGCTACGCCACTGTTTTTGATTCTTTTGTTGGCAACATCCTTCCTGGATTCAGGCTCACAAAACAAACGTCGAACTATAGACAACGTCAATCTCTTTCTTACCAGCCATTATAATTGCTTCAAATATGATAAAGTTATCGAAAAATCATTGCCCTTTTTATTCCAGAACTAACTAGATTTGCATAAGATTTTTTTTGGTTATATATATATATATATATATATATATATATATATATATATATATATATATATCTATAAATATATATATATATATATATATATATATATATATATATATATATATATATATATATATATATATATATATATATGTAAATATATATATATATATATATATATATATATATATATATATATATATATATATATATATATATATATATATATATATATATATATATATATATATATATATATATATATATATATATATATATATATTTATATATATATATATATATATATATTAATATATATATATATATATATATATATATATATATATATATATATATATATATATATATATATATATATATATATATTATCGTGACTTACGATGAAATCACGATAGTGTATATATAAAGACCAGTAAACAGTCATTTATCTTTTATTTTGTAAGGGAAATATTATGAACATTATGCAATGTGAGATGCGTAGAAAATTATAATTGTTGTATTGAATTATTTTGTAATAATATAACATTTCTTTTTGTCGAAGTTTTTGTAAGGCAAAATATATTGAATAGTGGTTTGACTCTAAGCAATCGTTAATGAGTTGTTAAAGTTTGTTTTGACGAATGCGGGTCGCGCATGCGTTGATCTTCAGTCGTCTTTGAGTAATATAACTCAGAAGGAGTTAGTACCGACATAGCTCTGTTACGAATCGGGTCCGGTATCTCATCGGGGGAGGGTTGAATTAACGCACCACCAAGAGATTCTTATCATCATGGATTAAAAGCTAAGTCAAGGTTTTATAAGTGTTTTGTTATGTTAGTGATATTGAAGGGCATGCATGCACGTTAGATATCGTTAATGACGAACATTTGTAAAATAAGACTGTACTTCGGGTTGCCGGATAGGAAGTGTTACAATGAATAGTTAAGGTTAGTAATAAATGTGAATATTTTTATTCCTGGTCAAATAATGATTTAAACACAACGCAATGTCTCGATTTATTGAATGACAGGAACAGAAAAGAATCCTTGAAAATCTGTTAAAGAACCTGGTAATATGCAAACCAAATTAGGGTAAGTTTAGGTTTCCATATTTATTGAAGATTCTATATGTTTACTATTTTGGATTCTTTTGAGTAAATATATAATGGTGCCGTGACCAGGATTATTATTATTATCGATTGTGATGATTAATACTGAGGGATAACGTATATATTTAACATTAATATTGGTGTTAATACGTGAATATGTTTGAGAGATGTTTTTACCAACATTACGTGTCGTGAGAAAGTGTTCGTGGCGGCGGGTTGTTATGGCTAGGTCGCAATTGGCAATTTAGAAAACAGTTGACACCGTACTTTTTTGCCGTGAATCATATGAGGAGATTGGATATTTTATATGCGTTATACATTCTGAATTGATCAGTGTTAATCGTTGCCACTAATTAAAAACATTTAAGTATGAAAACTATTTTTCACTAGTTGTGATTTTTATTGAAAAATGATTTAAAGTAGCAATAATTTTTACGTAGTTGAGTTTCGGCAATTCGTTATTAGCTGAAAGTGAAGTTAATAAATTGATTCTTTCCTATGGTGAAATTTTCGAGTTGTGTGAGTTTGCGTCGACATTGATAATATCGTTGTCGCACAAGGCGTCCATTTGGCAATGATCGGGAATCCATTGATGGGTTAAACTAGTATCGGTATTAATTAGGAATAACGTTGTTGCACAGGTGACCATCTTATTAATGACCGAGCAGTTAAGTTGAAGTTGTTTAAAACGAAACTCTATGGGAAAGAATTTAATATAGTTGTGTTGTTGAAAATAATGTACTAAGTAATTATTAGGTAGTTCCTTCATACACCCTTACTTGGTCTATTTTTTCTCCTGTGGTAAACATTTTAGTGAATTATTAACAATGTCGGACATAGAAATATCAGACGTAGAAATGTCAGATAATGAAAATGAAGAAACAGAAAAACGCATAGTGCTGATCCTAGGACATTCCCAGGTAAAGAAAAGGGAAGATACCTTTGATGAGATAAATGAAGAGGAGGGAACCCTTTGTTTTGTGACACGTTGAATAGGTGGTGCTACGTGCAATGATATTACATCTGAAGAAGTAAAAGGGTGTGAAGCAGAGGCAGTTGTGCTTTTTGTAGGAAGTAATGATATAGATAGTGAAGGTGTTGAATCAACAAGTGATATTCGAAATAATATCATAGACCTGGCAAAGGATATCTCCAATGTGGACGGAGTAAAGATAGTCTATATCGTTACTGTAGAACCCCGTACAAGCCTGAGATATGTAACCTATGACAAATATCGAAGAAATCAAAATAGGTTGAACCAAAGGTTACGTAAGTCAATCAGTTACTATATCATTAATAATGGTCTTACTGAAAAGGATCTAGGTCATGATGGAGTTTATTCAACTCAAGAAGCCTCTGAAACATCAGCGAGAAGAATATATGATAGTCAGCAGTGATGCTGCTTCAGGAGAATGGTAATAACACAAGTGGACCAAGTGGGGTGGGGATGGGGAGCTACGCATCTTACATTGCATTTGTTATAAGTTGTATCTAATTCTGCTGATAAATCTTGAATTGAATTTCTCTTGAAGTGTGTTAATTAATTGTATTTTATGGGGTGGTTATATATGAAAAATTGTTGAAATTGTATATTCTGTATGAACAGTTGTTTGTTGAAATTGCTGAAAATTTGAAAATCTATTGGTTTTAGCTGGTTTGATAATTATCTTTGGAAAAATGTCTGATAAAGAAGCTTTGGTGAGGTCACGAGGTGGTTACAAGGGCGTAATCACCAAATGGGTAAATAAGATAGACTCTGCTATTGCTGCAGGTAATGTCAATACATTGTCTTCAATTAAGGATTTAATTATGAAGCAAATGAAGATTGTGCACGACTTGAATGAAAAGATATTAGCCTTAACCACTGAAGAAGATCAAATGAAAGAAGTGGAAGAGCAAGCAGAATATGAAGTAGTAGTTGGTGAACATTGGTATAAGTTGAGCAATGCCATCACAGCGATATCAGGAAGTAGTTTTTCTGGAAATCCTCCACCCACACATAAGACTAATGTTAGATTACCTAAATTGGATCTCCCACATTTCATTGGAGATGTGTTGGAGTGGAATTCCTTTTGGGAATTGTACAATGTGGCGGTACACCAGCGAGGGGATTTAGAACTGATTCAGAAATTCTCATATCTGCAAAGTTTGCTCACAGGAGATGCTCTAAAACTGATTTCAGGATTTAAGTTGGAAGCTGCGAATTATTCACAAGCTATATCTCTCCTTAGAACCACATATGGGAAAAATGATGAGATCAAACGAGTTCTAGTAAGAAGATTACTAGAAATGGAGTCTCCATCTCCTGATTCAGAAGCATTGCAATCATTCAGAGCAAATTTTGAATGTTCGATCAGATCATTAGAAAGTGAAAACCTGGAGTTGAATGAGCTCTACACTATTTTGCTTCATGGTAAGTTGCCTAAGAGTGTTAGTGAAACTGTAAAACGCAGAAGTGGGGATGATTGGCTTGTATTTGATACATTTAAGAAATATCTGGAAGAAGAAATTCACAATCTAAGATCTTTCATCTCGACAGATGTAAGTAAACCTGGAACTTTATCAACAATATATACGTTTACAGTTAATCAATCACAATCTGTTAGACCTAAGAGCAAAGGAAATGTGAGTAGATTTAGTTCTCAACAAACAAGAAAATGTGCATTGTGTGAAGGGGAACACTGGTGGACACAGTGTAAAACTTATGCCAGTAGGGATAAGAAACTGAGTCGTCTCGGGTTTTTACGATTATGTTTTGTGTGTGCATCGAATAAACATTTTAGTGTAGATTGTGAAAAACAAATTTTTGGAAACGGATGCAGATTAAAACATCATCGTGTATTATGTGATAAACAACAAACCAGCAAACCAAGTAAATCAACAAATAAATCAGCAAATAAACGTAATAATAATGGTGTGCAGGTTGGAACACTTTCCGTAAGTGATCAGGGTCAGAAACCCAAGCAGAGGTCAATTTTACCAACAGCCACAATTGTGTTAAAAGGTAAAGGAAGACATTTGGTACGCCTTCGTGGATTATTGGACACTTGTGCAGACCGAACCTTTATCAGGAAGTCAGCACTTAAGGACGTACAGTATAGATCTAAAGGCACGGAAAAAATTGCCTTAAGGGGTTATTTGACAAGCAAACCTGTGAATGAGTATGAGACGGTTAGTGTTTCCATACCTTATAAGGGTAGATTGATTATTATGGATTGTATTGTGGTAGATGAGTTACCAGAGTATACTAAGAAATTCAACGTTAAACGAAATTTGAAAACATTGTGTAAAACCAAAATTTGTCTAGCGGACAAGGATTTCGATCTGCCTGTGGACAAACAAGCACCCATTGATATGTTGGTAGGCGTTGATAATGTCTATAACATATTACACCCCGGATTCAGAGAGGCTGGAAAATTGATATTCTTACATACCATATTTGGATATGTTGCGACAGGGTCCTGTAATGCCCCTCCAATACAGGAAACCCAGGTAACTGTGTTAAAGCTAGCAACTAACGAGGAAGTAATTGAAGCTACTCATAAACTTGATAGTGATATAAGGAATGATTTGGATATTTTGTGGAATTTAGATAAAGTAGGTATTGACTGCAATGAATTGAAAGAACATGATCGAAAGGTTCTTGAAGACTTTGAAAGTACCATTGTATATTCTGTAATGGAGAAGCAATATGTTGTGGCCTTACCATGGAAGTCTAATAAGTCGAGGCTTCCATCCAATTTTGGCATGGCGTTGGGCCGGGTTAAGCAACAGTGTGCAAAATTTCAGAAGGATGAAGCCTACCTGAACCACTATCAGAAAATCCTGAAGGATCAGGAGGATAGGGGGTTTATTGAAAGGGTAGATAAAAACAATGTGGTTGAAGATTGTCATTATCTAGCACATCATAGTGTACAGAAAGATAGTGCCACCACTCCAATCAGAATAGTTTTTGACTGTTCCTGGAGACAAGGTAAAAATGGATTGAGCCTTAACGACTGTCTGTGGACTGGACCACATATTACGACAGATTTGCTCAAGGTCTTATTGCAGTTCAGAACTAACAACTACGCCTGTATTAGTGATATAGAAAAAGCATTTCTTATAGTACAATTGAGAGAAGAAGACTGCAATTACACACGGTTTTTATGGTTGCAAGACCCAACGGATCCAAATAGCGAATTAATTATATATAGGTTTAGGGTGGTATTGTTTGGGGCTACGTGTTCTCCGTTTCTGTTGAATGCCACTATTAAATCACATCTGGCAGCTGTAAGAAAGGATACGAGTTGTACTGAAATGGTGGATATGATGAGAAGGGGATTATATGTGGACAACCTTCAATTTACCTCCAATAATGAAGAAGAATTAATAAACTTATTTTTTGGCGCAAACAAAATATTTGCACAGGCGCACTTATATTTAAAGGAATGGACTAGTAATAGTGATCTTTTGAATACTATTGCGGGTGCTTATCGTATAAAATCAGAAGAGAAGCAAACCTATAAAGTCTTAGGCCTAAATTGGAACATATCTAATGATAAATTAACAATAAAACCTAATCACCTTAAGACCGGTCAAACAAAACATGAAATATTCTAAGTGCAATTGCCCAAATTTATGATCCTTTAGGAATGCTTATCCCTATTACGATACGAGCTAGAATATTTTTACAGGATTTGTGGAAACAGCAGTTGAAATGGGATGATCTACTTTCAGTTCCTTTATTAGAACAGTGGAATGAGTTGTCCAAAGACTTAGAGAAAAGTCTCAGTATTTCCTTCTCCAGAGGCACTAATCTGGAGAAAACGGATTATCTCCACATTTTCTGTGATGCTAGCATAACAGCTTATGGTTGTGTGGCCTATCGAGCAAGTGGTAAAACTTCGTCTCTGATTATGGCAAAGGGGTGAGTAGCACCCATTAAAGAGTTGACTGTACCTAAATTAGAATTAATGGCTTTGTTGTTAGGTACAAGATTGTGTGAATTTATAGTTGAAACTTTTGAAGGAAATAAATTTGAGAAAATAATAATTTGGTCTGATAGTAAAGTTGCCCTGGGATGGTTAGTGACAAAGAATAATTTGCCAGTATTTGTGAAAAATAGAGTATTGGAAATTAACTCTATAAACACGGGGATCGTGTTCTCTTACGTCCCATCTTCAGAAAACCCTAGCGACTGGATTACTAGAGGAAAAAGGACAGCAGAAGTAAGAAATAACTCCTTTTGGTGGGAGGGACCTCCCTGGTTAAAATCAGAAAACCACACCTATCCTATTGACAGGACATGGGTGAAAGAAGCACAAGCACAGGATGAAGTTATTCAAGTCCATCTTTTAGAGAACAGTGAAAAAACCCATCTGCTGAACTGGGAAAGATTTAGTAGAGTGGATAAATTTTGTAAAACTATAGCTTGGATTAGGCGATTTATTCACAATTGCAAATCAACTGGCTGTAGAAAAATTGGAAGTTTAACGCTGGAAGAACTTCAACAAGCTAAAAATAAAATGATTATCCTCTTACAAAAGGAATACTTTCCGGAAGAATATAAAGCTTTGGAAAAAGGGGGTAAAGTTTTAAAATTGACCTTATTAGTACAATTAAATCTCTTCTTGGGAGAAGGAATTATAAGATGCAGAGGAATATTGGAACATGTCGCACAGGCGGCGGAAATAAAATTCCCAATCTTACTGCCGAAAAGTTGTTTTCTCACAAAATTGATAGTAAGGGAGCATCACTGTTTATAAGCTCACATGGGAGTAAATGCAACCGTGGCAAGTGTGAGACAGGAATATTGGGTCCCACAGCTTCGCCAATTATCCAAAAGTGTAATTCATCATTGTGTAATCTGTAAGAAAACACAAGGAAGACCCTACTGTGTAAATATTGCTCCACCATTGCCAGAATTTCGGGTGCAGAGAAAACAACCCTTTAGCGTTACAGGGGTAGATTATACAGGAGCGTTGTTAACTAAGGAGAAACAGCAAAATCCTGAAAAAGCCTATATTGTGTTGTTTACTTGTCCATTTACTAGAGGAATCCATATCGAATTAGTAAAAGATCTGTCCTGCGATTCGTTTCTTATGGTGTTCCGAAAGTTTTGTAGCCGTCGGGGATTTCCTTCTTTAATGCTAAGTGACAATGCTACTACCTTTGTATCGACTTCAGTTTATTTGAAAAACATGGCAGAAAGTTCCTTAGTGCAAGAACACCTGAATGCTATCGAATGTAAATGGAAGTTCATACCGGCCAGAGCACCTTGGTTTGGAGCTATATGGGAAAGATTGATTGGTCTTTTGAAAACATGTCTACAGAAAGTAATAGGTCAGGCCTTTCTCAGCTTTAATGAACTTTCCTGTGTTGTGACTGAACTTGAAGCAATTATTAATGACAGACCCTTAAGTTATACATCGAGAGATCTTGACCAGTTGGATATTCTGACGCCCAATCATTTGATTTTAGAACGTAGATTGAGATCTTTCCCTAGGGAAGTCATAGATTGGAAAGATGAACTAAGGACCCTCTGTATGGTGAAAATAAGGCTGTTGGAAAGCGATTTTTGTATATTACAAAAAAATGTGATGATCTGTGGAAAGGGTGGGAGAGAAAATATTTAACTTCTCTCAGAGAAACTCATCGGGGAGGAATCAGACACGAATCTTGGCCCAAAATGGAAGATGTTGTGTTGATACACGATGAAGGACCGAGAAGTCGTTGGAAGCTTGGTCAAATTGTCAAATTACACGTGGGACCGGATGATGTCTTGCGCGTGGTTACTTTAAAAACCCCACAAGGTCAAGTAATGAGACCTGTTGTCAAGCTATATCCTTTGGAATTATGGCAAGAGACTGATGTTGTCATATCTGAGAAAACTGATAACAAAAGCACCCGACCGAGCAGGAAAACAGCACAGACGGCTACTGAGGCGAGAAGAGCCCTCATTCAAGCGGGACAATTATAACTGTAAATATTGTTTCTGTTTGCTGGGAGTGTATCGTGACTTACGATATATAAAGACCAGTAAACAGTCATTTATCTTTTATTTTGTAAGGGAAATATTATGAACATTATGCAATGTGAGATGCGTAGAAAATTATAATTGTTGTATTGAATTATTTTGTAATAATATAACATTTCTTTTTGTTGAAGTTTTTGTAAGGCAAAATATATTGAATAGTGGTTTGACTCTAAGCAATTGTTAACGAGTTGTTAAAGTTTGTTTTGACGAATACGGGTCGCGCATGCGTGGATCTTCAGTCGTCTTTGAGTAATATAACTCAGAAGGAGTTAGTACCGACATAGCTCTGTTACGAATTGGGTCCGGTATCTCATCGTTGGAGGGTTGAATTAACACACCACCAAGAGAGTTCTTATCATCATGGATTAAAAGCTAAGTCAAGGTTTTATAAGTGTTTTGTTATGTTAGTGATATTGAAGGGCATGCATGCACGTTAGATATCGTTAATGACGAACATTTGTAAAATAAGACTGTACTTCGGGTTGCCGGATAGGAAGTGTTACAATGAATAGTTAAGGTTAGTAATAAATGTGAATATTTTTATTCCTGGTCAAATAATGATTTAAACACAACGCAATGTCTCGATTTATTGAATGATAGGAACAGAAAAGAATCCTTGAAAATCTGTTAAAGAACCTGTTAATATGCAAACCAAATTAGGGTAAGTTTAGGTTTCCATATTTATTGAAGATTCTATATGTTTACTATTTTGGATTCTTTTGAGTATATATATATATATATATATATATATAATGTAATTAAATGGTGATTAAATAGGTTGCAAAGCACATATTTCCCTTTTATTCCAGAATTAACTTTATTTGCAAAAGATATATTGTTTAAAGGTACATACGATTTTTTTTAATATCTGAAATTTCTCTACTTACTCTTTTAGATCTTTTGTGGTGTTCACCCAAGATTACACCATTTTTCATCAGTTCCTGAAGTGGTACGCGTTCAGTTGTTCGTTTTCAGCCATGACTTATCAAAAATTTATTGGGGAGGTGTTTCGGAGAGCTAAAATAAGATATGACAATCAACTACAAATGGATGGAAATAAAATAGTGGGTATACTTACGCCTTTTTGTGCTTTGCAGCCTATTTAATTACCATTTAATCTCTTATAATATATATATATATATATATATGCATAATCTCTTATAATATATATATATATATATATATGCATGTATGTATGTATGTATGTATGTATGTATGTATGTATATATATATATATATATATATAACATCCCAAAAATTGTAAAAGAGTAAGTAAAGAAATTTTTCAAATATTAAAGAAGAAATAGTATGTACCTTTAAACAATATATCTCTTGCAAATACTAGTTAATTCTGGAATAAAAGGGAAAATGTTTGCTTTGCAACCTATTTAATCACCATTTAATTATTTTTATATATATATATATATATATATATATATACACATTTGGGCTCAAGCCATGTCGCCCTGATGGAAGTTCCTTCTAGTAACCTCTACAGTTTAATATTTCTGCAATTGATATTACAAGAGAATTACTGTCAGGTATCACGGGGTTCCAACCCCCAGAAACGACTATCCGAAGATATCATGTATAATCAGGGACGTATCCTAAGATAACCATAGATATCTGCACCCCAAACAGAATTTTCCCAGTCTAGTCCACTAAGGAGTAGGATAAGTAAGGAGCCATTACACATCCTTTCCCCTTCTAGTGCCCCAATACGGTCCCGCTTCTCATTCCTTCGATTGCAGCTTTTGGCTACAGTTCAATTGTTTTTTTGGGCGCTTCTTTCACAGTTTTTTCTTTGGGGGGGGGGAAATGGCTTCCTCTTCTTCGTCAAAGTTGAGTATTTACCTCTCTCTGCCTTTATTTATGCTAATTTTGGTTTCATTCCCTTCGGGGACTTATTATTTTTAGCTTTTGGTTAGAGGAAGCCAAAGCGCTTCGAGTCCTGCTAGCATGGCGTCGGGCTTAGTCTCCAATGGCCTCTTGTTTTTTGTGTTTACTTTAATTTTATGGGTAAGTTTCACGTTAGTTAGTTTTTGTTTAGTATTACGATGCTAAGGACTCAATTTTATATATATTTTCATTACGATTAGCATTACGATACTAAGGACTCAATTTTATATATATTCATTATGATTTATTATTTTGGTCTTTTGTGAGTTCGTATCAGTTTCGGCATGTCCGTCCGGCCATTTTGCTACATACGCTCTCTAGTTGGTTTACGGTATTCATTTAGAGTTCCCCTTTGCGAAGGGTGAGTACACTCTTTCCTGTCGGTGCGCTGACAGTTGTATGATGCCGTATTCTAATCCTTTTTATATTTTGAGAGAATAATTATTTTGTTGATCCCCTTACTGATATCGAAATTATTTATATTGTGAGTGTTTTATTGTGTGAAGGCCTAGCCCTTTGGGGTTTCTGGCATATTAACCCGGCAGCATTCTCCTTTATAAAGAGAGTTGTCAGACTGTCGGCAATGCTGGTACTTAGGACTTCGTCGTCTCCAACGGCATTCCTTTTCTGGGCCATACTATAGCGATACATTGCTATATTATCCATGTGGCCTATACTGCTACACTCTTTTGCATGATCGTCATTTTAGTATGCTGACATCGTTACCGATATTGTCGTAACTGGCGGCAGTTCTCGCCCAGTATTGGGTATAGTTTTTGTGCCCATGATTTAGGAATAGCCTTGGGAGGCGGCGATGGCGTTACCTATCTGTGCCGCTATTATCGGCAAGGATATTATGTTATGAAGGCAGATGTTTTTATTTTTGGGCTCAAGCCATGGCGTCCTGATGGAAGGTTCCTTTTTGGTAGCTTCCTTGGGTAAATAACTACTAAGATATTCCCAGAGAATTTAACCACAGGTTATCACAGAATTCTAACTTCTGGAGCGAGTATCCTAAAGGTTTCCCTTTTAAGACATCGTATATCAACAGGGGACGCATGTATTAACGCGCCACATAGCTATCTACACCCCGAACAGAGTTAATGCTTCGGTGTGTAAGGGCTGAGAATAGCTGGGAGCAGTTCCATAGCTAATCTCATTCGTGGCTACTTCTGGTACTCGAGACGTAAACAAACGGGCGCCATTGCTTAAATGACGTCACGACCGTCTTCATCCTTTGTTCAGTAGCTCGCCCTACTTAGACGGATTTTCCCTGTGCCTTACTTATCGCTTTGCATCTACGTTATGTCGCTACCTTCAGCCTCGCCTTCTTCTGGAAAGTTGAGTACAAGGTTCCAGTATTGTTTAGTTAAGCTCTGACCGTAAAGTAAATATTACTTTCCGAGATAATTGTTGTTTTGTGGCAGAGCTGTGCCTCTACCGGACCCGCCATTTTATGGCGTCGTTGTCATGCATGCCTTATTTAGTTAGCCACAACAACGCTTCCAGCCTTATTTACTAATCGATAACATTAGTTTATTTAGTCTTCATAGCTAGGAACTTTTATATCGTGTTTCGACGCTTTTTATCGGTCATCGATTGACCTCATACCAGTCGGCTTCTATAGCCCCCAGGCCAGAGCGCCTATATAAGTGTTCATGCATGATTTTATTAGTGATCCTAGGCTAAGTTATGAAGATAGTGGCATTATTTTACAATACTTTCGACTGTGATGCAAGTGTTTTTCGCCTTCAGGGACCATATAGGGGATAGGTTAGTTAGTGTCCCTTCCTAACCTAACCTACTGTAGGACCCCTATATGCTTCCTTCATCCCCTGCCTTGGCATTCCCTCTGTTTAGCCTTGATTCCCTTACTAAGTAAAGGGATCAAGCGCCTAACGGAGTATTTTATCGCCTCTCAGTCCTCCCTAAGGGAATGAACCCCCCTTAGGGTTGCGTCCGAGAGTGAGGAACGGCTAGCCCTTCCTCTATGGCTAGGACTAGTCTATGACTGTCCTGCGATAGCGATATGTCTTCTATCTTTCCTAGTTCAGGGCTCTTAGCCCTGCTCTAGGTTGGGTTTTGGAAAGGTTATTCTGTCCCCTGCTGAAACTGTACCCATGCACCGTTTCAGCCAGGCTGCCTTATCTTAGGTTAGGGAGTGTCCTCCCTTTCCCTAGTGGCCGCTCTGGTACAGAACCCCTTCCATGGAAGACTCTTCTCTTCTCCCCTCCCCACCTATCTCTTGTATAGCCTAGCCTACACTTAGGTTAGTCTATACCCATCTGTCCCCTGTCCTACAACTCCTCCTTAGGGTGGAGTGATAGGGCTACCTTGAGCTTCTATGTGCAGTCCGCTCTGGTACATATACCCTTCATAGTGTCCTATGGGGTTAGCCACTGGATGTGTTCTGCATGTAGAGGCCTCCCCCTCTTTGGGTGTCCCCTAGCCCTCCCTTGGGCTACCCTAGCTCCCGGTCCTCTGAGACCCCTGCTTCTGGGTGATAGAGCCAGCCTCTATCATGGGTACACCCTCTCAGGGGGGGATGTCTGGGAGTCCATGACTGGACTTCTTACATCCCTCCCCCTGTCTCTCTCACTATCCGGGTGCCGGTCCCTTGCCGCCTCCACTGTCGGCGATACCCGCCTCCTACCTTGGTGACTCTCCCCTACCCTCATGCCGCCAGCCCCCCGCGTGCCGGGGAACTGCCGACCGCCGCCGGCTCCTGCCGATGGCTCTCCTCCTTCCTCCTAGCTTCGCCGTCCGCCTGCCGGTCGGCCACCGGAGTGCCGACATCCACTGCCGGCAACCTGGTTGCGCTATAACCATCCTTGTCCCAGTCACCAATCCGGCATCCTCCGACTGCCGGAGCCGCCGCTCCTCTGCCGGCGTGCCGCCGTTGTTCCGGCAGCCGCCACCCTGGTATTACTCTTGACTTACATATTGTCTCTTCTAATGCCAAAAACTCTGCTGGAGCGGCCTCCGGCGTGCCGGAGGTCTGCCGGAACCCCCCGGAGGCGTCAAGACTACTTGCACCCCCTTCTACTAGCTATCATATGAATACTGATAGCCCTACACTGCAAACAGATGGCCTGTTTACACTCTTAAGATCAGTGCCTTGGTACTGTTCTATTAGTAATCATGCTGTCTCTTTGCATTCTTCAAAATTCCAGCATGCTGCGTGTATCTTAGCGCGGCTGGTTGCCGGAAGCAGTTACCCTAAGGGACCTGTTAGCCCCCTAATTTGGGACCGAGTGACCTCGGTCCCAAACTTATCCTTGGCATTTTCCATGGAATTCCATTGCCCTATGGACTTTTAAGGAATACTATCCTGTGCCTTCGGCCATCTCGGATTATCCAAGGATAAAGCTTGCGGTAGCCAGCCGGGCGGGATGCATGGAGTATGTTTTCTTTACTACTTCAATCTCTATGCATCACACCCTTCATTAAGTTAAAATTAATGATTAATGTTAACTTAGCTTAAGAGCCATTCTTATGACTCCCCCCATACTCATTTTCTCTTTCTTCCACAGGAGGAGCAGATGAAGTGTGACTTCGACTTCTGCGCTGTGAAACGCCCGCACTTCTACAGGCATACGGCTTGCAGGACTCACGCCCCTTGTGCTAACAAGAAAGGGGATCTGAAATTCTGGGACCCACTGAATTGTACGGTCTGCCAGGCTCACCTAGTTGATTCCTTCCATAACCCTCCCTCAGCGGAGGTCAGGGACACTTCTCGGGAGAAGCTACGCAAGTGGGTGCGTGGCTTCCAGAAGAATGCCACCGGACCGTACCTGGCCACTGAAGAATTGAGGTCACTCCTGTTCCCTAAGGCCTCCCCTGATTCTGTGGTACCCAAGGATTCGATCCCCACTGTCCAAATTACAGTGGAACCTGATGTAGTCATGGCCCAGTCCATGCACGAGTGCCGCCTGGATTCCGAAGATGACGAACACATGTCGGATGTCTCGGAAGACACGGAGAAGACCCTTATGGCTCAAGGAGCTGAAGATGACGAAGACCAGGTGGAATACGCAGAGTCGGAGCAAGAGGTCGCTCCTCCTTCCATCTCCGCCCCTACTCCTACACCGACGGAAGTGTCTCTCCCGTCTACCTCCACGACCCCGGAACCCTCATCATCCACTCAGGAAATGATCCGGTTGATTAGAGCCGTCATGGACGACAGGTTAAAGGAGAATCAGGAGTTCATCAGGTCTATGATGGGATCCAAAGAACCGAAGAAGATCTCGGTTAAGGATCTCCCCGCTTGCTCTCATGCCAACCCATGGAGGTATGCTGAGCATATGGTGATAGCGACCGGCAGAATCTTTGTCAGCGACAAGATCGGCTCGGTCCCCCTGGAAGATGTGGAATTCTTCCCAAATTTTGAGGCCTACCCGGACTGTTACGTCCGACTTCGCTCTGAACCTGCCTCTAAAGAAGAGACCGAACCGAAAGAAGAGATAGTGTTCGATCTCGCGAAGGCCCAGGCTATGCTAGCCAACACGTTCAAGAGTAGGGGTTTTACCTGCTCTAAGCTTCCGGCCCTGAGCAAGAAGCACCCTACCTACGTCGCACCTGAAAATGCGGTACTTCCATTCATGGAAAAGGCTTTCGCTGCGTGCCTTAAAGCTGTGGAAGAGGGGAAAGCCTGCCCTGCACTGGAGGAGTGCAGACCCTTCTCCATAGTTACTCCCCCTGACGCTCGACACTGGAAGGACATCCAGCATACTTTCGTCGTGGGAAAGCTAGATCCTGACGTCGCCGGACGTCAGTTTAATGAAGACCTCCCGAAACTTAACGATCACCTCCTTCGTCGGGAACAAGATACGAAGGAGAGGCTCGCAGCATCTATGTCCCACCAGGTCCAACTTGACATTATGGCCTGTGACACCAGAGTACCAGACCACTACATGGTACTTGCCAAATCCCACATGGCAACCCTGGTGAAGGACATGTACCACTTCATGAAGGCTCGGAGAGCCTGTCGTGAATTCGTGTTCGCAGGTGCCACTGTGAAACACGAACCCCGGAGGCTGATTTCCTCCAACATCTGGGGCAAACACCTCTTTCCTTCTGACCTTGTGAAGGAGATCACCGACAAAGCCGCCACGGAGAATAGGAACCTTCTCCACAAGTGGGGCATGCCAAAGAAGAGGAAATCCTCTCAGGACGACGGACCTCAACCTAAGAGGAAATCTTCGAAACAGAAACCCCAGCAACGTCAACCAAGACGTCAGTTTCCGGAACCCGCTACCTCCCAAGTGGCAGCTCAGCCACAACAGACCTTTCAACTGGTCACCCAACCGGTGTTGTCACAGTCACCGGTCTTCACCCCTGCTTTCGAGCAACAGACGACTACCTTTCGTCCCAAAGGTAGAGGCTCAAACAGAGGTGCAGGCAGAGATGCGTCTCGCCGTCCCTCCAGAGGCAGAGGAGGAAAGGGAGCTAGCGGCCGAGGCAGCAAGCCCTCGGGACACCAGAAGCAATGAAGTGCTTCCGGTGGGAGGAAGACTCCGCCAATTCCAGGATCGTTGGACCTTCGATCCCTGGGCACACAGCATCGTCAAGAAGGGTCTAGGCTGGAGTTGGACTCAACCACCCCCAACATTCCAGCAGTTCTTCCAACAATCAACCCCCCTTCTGGAAGAATATGTCCTAGATCTCTTGAACAAGAAGGTGATAAGGAAGGTAAAGTCCACCAGGTTCCAAGGAAGACTGTTTTGTGTCCCCAAGAAAGACTCCGACAAACTCAGAGTCATTCTGGACTTATCCCCCCTCAACAAGTTCATAGCGAACGACAAGTTCAAGATGCTGACTCTTCAACAAAATAAGGACCCTTCTGCCTCGAGGTTCCTACACGGTCTCCATAGACCTGGCGGATGCCTACTGGCACGTTCCAATGAACCATCACGCTTCCTCCTACCTAGGATTTCGACTCCAAAGGAAAAGCTACGCCTTCAGGGCCATGCCCTTCGGCCTCAATGTGGCCCCTCGGATCTTCACAAAGCTGGCGGACGCCATAGTACAACAGCTCCGCCTCCGAAACGTCCAGGTGATGGCCTACCTCGACGACTGGCTAGTTTGGGCTCCATCGCCCGAGGATTGTGTAAAATCCTGCAACAAAGTCACCCAGTACCTAGAACACCTGGGATTCAAGATAAACGAGAAGAAATCTCGCCTCTCTCCAGCTCAGAAGTTCCAGTGGTTAGGAATCCAATGGAACCTTCAGTCACACCGCCTTTCCATCCCCCAGAAGAAAAGGAAGGAAATAGCAGGGTCTGTCAAGCGATACTGAAATCCAAACGGATTTCAAGACGCCAGCAGGAACGAGTTCTAGGCTCTCTAGAGTTCACCTCAGTAACAAACCCAGTGCTTCGTGCACAGCTAAAGGATGCCGCGGGAGTCTGGAGACGTTCTGCATCCATCGCTCGAAGAGACCTCAAGAGACGGCTCCCAAACAGACTTCGACTTCTCCTCAAGCCGTGGTCGGAAGCAAAGGCCCTGAAAAGGTCCATTCCTCTTCAACACCCACCTCCATCACTCAACATCCACACGGACGCTTCGCTGGAGGGTTGGGGAGGTCACTCCCACCAAAAACAGGCTCAAGGCACCTGGTCTCCCCTGTTCAAGACGTTCCACATTAACATCTTGGAGGCCATGGCGGTCCTTCTAACTCTGAAGAAACTATCCCCGCCTCCCTCGATCCACATTCGTCTAACCCTAGACAACTCGGTAGTAGTTCGATGTCTCAATCGCCAAGGCTCAAGATCGCCCCAGATAAATCAGGTGCTTCTCCCAATCTTCCGTCTGGCAGAGAAGAAGAAGTGGCACCTGTCTGCAGTTCACCTACAAGGATTCCGCAACGTGACAGCGGATGCTCTATCTCGAACAAACCCGATAGAGTCGGAATGGTCTCTAGACGCAAGATCATTCTCCTTCATCTCTCACCAAGTCCCAGAACTTCAGATAGATCTCTTCGCAACGAGCGACAACAATCAACTTCCTCGGTATGTGGCCCCGTACGAGGACCCCAAGGCAGAAGCAGTGGATGCCATGTCACTGGACTGGAACAGATGGTCCAAGATCTACCTGTTCCCTCCCACCAACCTTCTGCTGAAAGTCCTCTCCAAACTGAGAACCTTCAAAGGGACAGCGGCCCTAGTGGCTCCCAAGTGGCCCCGGAGCAACTGGTACCCCCTGGTCCTGGAGCTGCAGCCCAAGCTGATCCCTCTCCTGGGCCCAGTTCTCTCCCAACAAGTACAGAAGTCGACTGTCTTCGCTTCATCATCGAAAATCAAGGACCTTCATCTCATGATTTTCTCTCCCTAGCCGCAAAGAAGAGGTTTGGGATCTCGAAGAAAAGTCTAGACTTCCTCGAGGAATACAAGACCGAATCCACAAGACGGCAATACGAATCATCCTGGAGAAAATGGGTCTCTTTCGTCAAGACAAAAAATCCTAAAGAAATCACAATTGATTTCTGCATGTCCTTCTTCATTCACCTTCATGGACAAGGATTAGCAGCCAATACGATTTCAACCTGCAAATCGGCCTTGACCAGACCAATTCTGTATGCCTTCCAAATTGATCTGTCCAGCGACATCTTCAATAAACTACCGAAAGCATGTGCTCTTCTACGCCCAGCACCCCCACCGAAACCGATCTCCTGGTCATTAGACAAGGTGCTCCATTTCGCCTCCAACTTGGATAATGATTCATGCCCTCTCAAGGATCTGACTCAGAAAGTTATATTTCTCTTTGCTCTTGCTTCGGGAGCCCGAGTCAGCGAAATAGTGGCATTATCAAGAGAAGAGGGTCACATCCTGTTTACTGATACAGGAGACATTACCCTCTCCCCTGATCCGACGTTTCTCGCCAAAAATGAATTACCCACCAAAAGATGGGGCCCCTGGAGAATATGCCCCCTGAAGGAAGATGTCTCTTTATGCCCAGTAGAGAGCCTCAAGGTCTATCTTCGCAGAACTTCGAACTTTGGTGGAGGCCAACTCTTCAAAGGAGAAACATCGGGCAGCGACCTGTCACTGAAACAATTAAGAGCGAAAATCACCTACTTCATTTGCAGAGCGGATCCTGACAGTACACCCGCCGGTCATGATCCTAGGAAAGTTGCATCATCTCTGAATTTCTTTCAGAGTATGGACTTTGAAAGCCTTAAAAGCTTCACAGGCTGGAAGTCCTCGCGCGTTTTCTTTAAACATTATGCGAAACAAGTGCACGAAGTCAAACATTTTGTGGTAGCCGCAGGTAGTGTTATGAAACCTGCACCTAACTCTGCATAGAACAGTGAGTTACTTGGGACTCTAACTCTTCGGGTGCCTATGTTGACCCTCGAGCGATACATAGTGATGTCGAAAACACTTTGTGCTTTTATAACTGTTCTTATCCCAGGTGAAATGTCATAGTTGTCACACAAGTGCCGCATGCCCTGAGCATGATGTATTTTAATCAAAGACTAACGTTCCTCGAGAACGAGTGCCTACTAATAAATTTGAAATTCCTTTTCAGATTCAAGAGCAAGTCTTTATTACTATGTACATTATAATTACTGTAAATGAACTTTACTTATTGCTGCAATTCATTTAATTTCTGCATTTGTGAAATAAAATTTCTATTTTATTACCTGTGCGTCTCAATCAGCTCCTACTTACTATGAAATACATGCCTGTCATAGTTTTATTATCCCCTTTTCCTTATGGTTCATGGAGAAATTAAGATACTAACTCTTAATTTATATTCACTCTGATTATGTAATGTTCCAATACGAATACTTACTCTTCATACCCTGGAGATGAAACCAACCTTCTCAGCACACAGTGTCCAACCACCACTGGTCTGCTTTTCAGAATGTTCCTATACGAATGCCAAACATTCAGCTTCGTCTCCAAGTTCTTAAAGTTCTTCTATCAGGGTGAATAGCCCTTCAATACCACTTTGACGTCGGCATGGCCCGTGGGAACTTCACTGCCAAGGGGGGCAGGAAGATTCTTCCCTACGGTTCTTTACTAAGATTACTATGCTATTTTGTCAATGCCCTTGGCACTTACTAATAGGGGACAATCTACCACGATACATTGATTCTCTGGTATTCTTCCATCAGGACGCCATGGCTTGAGCCCAAAAAACGGATTTTGAGCGAAGCGAAAAATCTATTTTTGGGTGAGATAGCCATGGCGTCCTGATGGACCCTCCCTGCTACTTCGTCCAGTTTTTAGGTCCCACCCTGCTCTGCTGTATCATGGTGATAGGCAAGCAACTGGCTTCAGGATGAAGACGGTCGTGACGTCATTTAAGCAATGGCGCCCGTTTGTTTAAGTCTCGAGTACCAGAAGTAGCCACGAATGAGATTAGCTATGGAACGGCTCCCAGCTATTCTCAGCCCTTACACACCGAAGCATTAACTCTGTTCGGGGTGTAGATAGCTATGTGGCGCGTTAATACATGCGTCCCCTGTTGATATACGATGTCTTAAAAGGGAAACCTTTAGGATACTCGCTCCAGAAGTTAGAATTCTGTGATAACTTGTGGTTAAATTCTCTGGGAATATCTTTGTAGTTATTTACCCAAGGAAGCTACCAAAAAGGAACCTTCCATCAGGACTCCATGGCTATCTCACCCAAAAATAGATTTTTCGCTTCGCTCAAAATCCGTTTATTAGTGACTGACTTTTTATAGAGATATCTGTTGATGAGTACAAACCTCAAATTGGCATAAAGAAAGGATATCATGCTATGAAGGCAGATGTTTTTATTATTAGTGACTACCTTTTTATAGAGATATCTGTTGATGAGTATAAACCTTTTTTATTATTAGTGAATTCCTTTTTATAGAGATATCTGTTGATGAGTATAAACCTCAAATAGTCATAAAGAAAGGATTTTATGTTATGAAGGCAGAGGTTTTTATTATAAGTGACTGCCTTTTTATAGAGATATCTGTTGATGAATACAAACCTCAAATTGGCATAAAGAAGGATATTTTGTTATGTAGACAGATGTTTTTATTATTAGTGGCTGCCTTTTGATACAGATATCTGTTGATGAGTACAAACCTCAAATTGTAATAAAGACCTTTCTTCAACAACTTGTGAGGTATCTTTATGCTAGTCAGCTTTGGAGTTCTCTTTTGCGAAAGGTTCTCTTTAACTAGACTTTAGATTTAACTATTATAATTTGTTAATTATTTTCATCACTTCATTCAGATCTTTTGAAAACGTGGATTGGATTGTGCATCTTACAGGGGGATTCTGTTATGATCCCCCTTGTCATTTTATGGTTTAAAGAATAGCCTTCTAATTTTACTTTTGGTTGCTCCATTGATCGATGCGTCGATAATTTTTGCAGGGTAGGTAACTCGGTTACCTTCCTTTTAGCCTTTTCCCTGCGGAGAGGGTAGGTTATTTATTTTGATGAGCATTTTATTCCCTCTTTTAACTGACCAATATTTAAATGATAAAAGGGGACAAATTTAGTTGGCTTTTCTTCCAATCTAACAACATTAAAGAGGTCTGGATATTGTGATCCTTTTTTCTCTTTCTGATCACGAAAATGGTAGATATACACATTTTTGGGGTTAATTTCCAAAAATTTTTGAATGTTATGTACCCATTCTTTTCAGCACGGTGATCTAGAGAGTTTTAAATACTCATATCCGTTTTCTCCAGGACCGTGAGGTATCCCTGTGGTCATGATACTTGCAGGACACATGCTAGATGCAGGAGGATGAAGGGTCCAATCTCTTATTGGGACCCTCAGGATTGCAGTGTGTTTAAGGATTTACATCATTCTGGATGAGTATCAGAGGATGTTTCTGATGACAACCGAGTGTTTTTCCAGAGATCTCTTCGTTCCTGGGTCAGGGGTTTCAAAAAGAATGCTGAGCCCAAGCTCCTTATCTCCCTTCCGTAGGTTGGATGGATATTCTCTTTCTGAAGGCGGCCCCGGACTCGGTATTGGGGTACGCCCCACCTAGACCTATACCTACTGTTCAGATTCACGTAGATGAAACTTTAAGTTCTGTGAGCCTTGGCGTGGACAATTTCTCCTCGGATTCTTCTTTATCTCCTGGTGGGGAATCGGCTCTCCTATCGGCAGTAGATTCGGAGGAACCCCTCCCTCATGTGGATGATTCTTACCTGCCAGAATTGGACGAGTTTAGCGTGGCTTCCGTGAGAGACTCAGTGTGTTCCGTTGTTTCAACTGTTATAACGAAGCCTTCTTTTTCAAGTATGCCTCCCGTTCCTGTCCCTCCTCCATCCTTGGTCGAGCCGGGCGAACCAACACTTCCTAAATTCCCATCTAATTTAGAAGACAGGTCCCTGTTAGAAAGCTTGAAGGTTTTCTTGGAAGGGAACCAAAATTATCAACGACGAATGTTTAAAGCCTTACGGGAGGAGATTCAGGCTTTGAAACCTCAAGAGGATTCTTCTAAGGCTAAGGTTTTACCTTCTCAGCTTCCCCCTTACACTCAACAGAATCCGTGGAGGTATGCGGGTCATGCGGCCCTTACAGAGGGTATTCTTCATATTGGCGAGGGACTAGGCTCTAGACCGGTTGCTGATCTGGAGTTTTATCCAGATATAGCGGCCTACCCCTTTTGCTACGTTAGGTTAGCTGAAGGTGATCCGTTAAGAGATGACACTATCCCTAAAGAAATGATCCTTCTAGATCACACTAGAGCGCAGCACCGAGCAGTAAAGGAGATGAAGACAGCAGAGAGTATTAATACACAATTAGGCGCTTTTGGTAAAAGGTTGGCTACTTTTATAGCACCCGACACAATGGTTTTTCCTTTTGCTTCGAAAGCCTTTTTAGTGGTAGAAAAGGACATCAAGGAGGATAAGTCTCTTCTGGTCTTGGAAGAATGTAAACCTGTGTCACTCGTTCTGCCCCATGACTCTGAACACTAGTTGGATATCCAGTTTACTTTTGCTGAAAGGAAATTAGACAAGGATATAGCTAGCCGGCAGTTTAATGAAAAACTGCCGAGGATTCCGGACCACCTACTTAAGGCAGAATTGGAGGCTAGGGAGAGATTATCAGTTTCGATGTCTCTTTAATGCTTTGTAGAGATGATGATTGGTAATTTCATTGATGCCCCTGTCTTTTCAAGATGCACATGGCTACTCTTATGAAAGATCTTTTTAACTTTTTCCAGGCTCGTAGAGCCTGCAGGAAGCATTTTTAGCATCTTTTTAACTTTTTCCAGGCTCGTAGAGCCTGCAGGAAGCATTTTTAGCATCTGCGACCATTCGTCATGAACCGAAGCGTCTTATTGACGTTTGTATTTAGGGTAAAGATCTTTTCCCACTGAAATTGGTAAAGGAGATCTTGGATAAAGCGTCAGCAGAAAATAAGAGTCTTTCCCAGAGATGAGGAATTTCTCTCAAAAGGAAATTTATTCTTGGGGTTGGCCCTCAACCTAAGAGGTTCCGTAAAACATTCTTTAAAAGGCCCTTCATTTCAGCTTCACGTAGTGCTTCGCAGAATACTTTCACTGTTCCTCAACTGGTGACTTCACAGTCCCCGGCATTCAATCCTAGATTTGAACAAGGGACCTCATCCTTTCGTCCCCTCAAGACTGAAAGAGGAGGTAGAGGCCGGTCCGACAGAGGTCGTAGGCCAAGGAGTCGGGGTCTCCTGGGTAACAGGGGATCTAGGAGCACATATCCTCAACCAAAACAATGAGAATATTCCGGTAGGGGGAAGACTGACATTGTTCAAGGACAGGTGGGCGTTCAGTCCTTGGGCACAGAGCGTGATTTCCAGTGGTCTGGGCTGGAAATGGAAGAGACAACCTCCGAGGGTCAGGAGATTTTTCCAGAAATCAACACCACATCTGGAACAATATGTGCAGGACCTCTTAAAGAAGAGAGTTATCCGTTGCACGAAATCTATGAAGTTTCAAGGTCGTCTATTCTGCGTGTCAAAGAAAGATTCAATTATTCCTCGAACTATTCTCGACTTGTCCCATCTAAACCTGTTCGTTCAGTGTGACAAGTTCCGGATGCTGACTATTTCGCAGATACGGACCTTACTACCCCAGGCGGCTTACACCATTTCTATAGATCTTACCGACGCTTATTGGCCTCTTTCGATAGGTCGACGCTTCTCCCCCTACCTTGGTTTCAGACCATAGAGAAAGGCTTATGTATTCAGAGCTATGCCATTCGGGCTCAACATAGAGGATTTTCACGAAAATTATAGACGAAGTCGTTCAACAATAAAGGGAAAGAGGTCTTCAAGTAGCAGGATACCTGGACGATTGGCTCGTGTGGGCTCCCTCAGCAAGAGAATGCACGGAAGCAACATATCAGGTGGCGAGATTCCTCCAATATCTAGGATTCCAAATAAACTTCAAGAAGTCCAGACTGACTCTGGGTCAGGTGTTCCAACGGTTAGGGATTCGTTGGAGTCTAAAGACTCATACCCTCTCTATTCCTTCTGCCAAGAGGAAGGAAATAGCCCAGTCAGTTCGGTTTTTCATCAAGTCGAGAAAGACCACCAGACGTTGTTAGGAAAAGGTTTTGGGCTCACTTCAGTACATTTCTATAATGAACCCTCTCCTCAAGATCAGACTCAAGGATGCAAGCAGTGTATAGAAGAAGAGAGCTTCTACAGCTCTCAACGATCATCAGAAGACGACCCCGGAGCTGCTTCGACGTCAACTCCGTCAGTGGTCAGATGCCAGAAGTCTTTCCAAGACAGTTCCGCTGCACTTTCCTCCTCCTACAGTGATTCTACATACGGACACCTCACTGGACGGTTGGGGGGGGGGGGGGGTCATACTCCTCTCAAGAAAGTGCAAGGTCGTTGGTCCCAGAGATTCCAGCAATTCCACATCAATATTCTGGAGGCCATGGCAGTCTTCTTATCCCTGAAAAGGCTACAATTAAAGAACAACATTCACATCCATTTGATGTTAGACAAGAAAGTAATAGTTGATTTCATCAACAGGCAAGGGTCCAGATCTCCTCAAATAAACCATGTTATGATTGCCATCTTTTTATTGGCTCAGAGGAAGAGGTGGCATCTGTCTGCCTCTCACCTTCACGGAATTCGGAATGTGATGGACGACTCTCTATCTCGAACGCATCCGCTAGAGACAGAATGGTCTCTAGACGAAAAATCATTCTCTTTAGTGCAGGAGGTAATCCCAGGTCTTCAAGTGGACTAGTTTGTAACAAGTCTCAACAAGAAACTTCCCAACTATGTGGCACCAAATGGGGATCTAGGGGCGATAGGCATGGACGCGTTACACATGGATTGGAATCAATGGGAGAAGATTTATGTATTTCCACCCTTCAATCTTCTCTTGAAGGTGTTAGACAAGCTTCGATCGTTCATGGGGACAGCAGCCCTGGTTGCTCCTCTATGGCCAAATAGCAACTGGTTTCCCTTGGTGACAGATGAACCCCAGGCTGGTTCCACTACCCAGCCCGAGCCTGTCTCAAGAAGTACAAAGGAAGACTGTCTTCACTTCATCCTGGAAAACGAAAGCCCTTCATCTCATGACTTTTTCGCATTAGCCCTGGAAAAAAAAATTCAAAATTCAACGGGATAAATTGGCATTTGCGGAAAATTTTAAAGTTTCCACTACTTTGAATAAGTATGAAACTTCGTGGAAGAAATGGGTTCGATATGTGAAAGATAAAAATACATATTCTATCTCTATGCATTTTTGTTTAGGTTTTCTGATCGATTTACATACGAAAGGTTTAGCATCCTCCACGATTGCATCGTACAAGTCGGCCTTAGCTAGACCCATCTTGTATGCTTTTGACATAGATTTCAACTCAAACCTTTTCAACAAGATTCCGAAAGCTTGCGCCAGGTTGAAACCAGCAGTTCCACCGAGGCTGATCTCCTGGTCATTGGATAAAGTTATACAACTGGCTTCGGAAATTGACAATCAGACAGCATCTTTACGAGATTTATCTAAAAAAGTAATTTTTCTAATCGTGATGGCTTCTGGTGCTCGGATTGATGAAATTGGGGCTCTCTCTAGAGATGAAGGTCACATAGAATTTACAGACAATGGTAAAGTTAATTTATACCCTGATCCTACCTTTTTGGCTAAGAATGAGTTGCCATCTAAACATTGGGGTGGTCCATGGAAAATAGTTCCCCTTGAAAGTGATCTCACCCTGCGTCCAGTACATTATTTAAAGACATATCTTTACAGGACGAAGAATATTAAAAAGGGCCAATTATTTAGAGGTGACATGGTCAGATCAGAGTTGTCTTTGAAACAACTGAGAGCAAAATTGGCTTATTTCATTAGACGAGCAGACCCAGCTAGCATGCCATTGGGTCATGATCCTAGGAAAGTGGCATTGTCCCTGAACTTCTTTCAGTATATGTCATTCGAATGTTTACAAGCTTATCCTTTACAGGCTGACTCTTTTGATGTGTTGATCGTCATATGTTGTTTCATTTTAGGCATTTACACCCTGACTTTTAATGTATTGAGGACATATTTCACCATATGCTGCACCATGGTAAGCATTTACAACTTGGGTCTTTTAATGTGTTGATGACCTATCTAACTATATGTTGCATTATGATAGTCATTTAAACCCTGAATCTTTTAATGTGTTTAGGACATATGTCATTATTGGCATTTACACCCTGACTTTTAATGTGCTGATGTCAAAATCTCGCCATATGTTGTATCATAATAGGTATTTACACAGTTACTCTTTTAATATGTTGATGACATATTGCACCATATGTTGCATAACAAATTGCATTTACACTCTGACTCTATTTATGTGTTCAGGACATATCTCGCCTTATATTGCATTATGATATGCATTACACTCTGACTCTATTAATAAGCTGGCGACTGTCTCACCTTATGTTGTATTACGATAATAATTTACACCATGGTTCTTTTAATGTGTTGATGACATATCTCGTCAGATGTTATATAATGATAGGCATTTACAGCCTGATTTTTTTGTGTTGATGACATATCTGATCATATATTCCGTTATGATAGACATTCACCCAAAATCTTTCAATGTGTTGAGGATATATCTCACCATATGTTGCACCATGGTAGGCATTAACACCCTTACTATTTTAATGCTTTGAGGACATATTTTGCAAAATTATGTATCATGATAGGCGGTTCTACGACATTTGCGTACTGGACGTTTGCATCCCGGAAAGTTGTGTCCCGGACAATTGCGTCCCTGGACATTTACGTCCCCGGATATTTGCGTACCTATATGTGAGTTTTACTGATTTTATAAAGCTTTTTATTTTTACCTTTACTCTATACTTTTACACAGTAATTTTATTTATACCTTTATCCACCCTGAATATGCATATGTTTTAACGGCATCAAATAATTTAGATTCTTGCTTCATACTTTGACAATGATTATACCTTTAGCCACACTGGACATGAAAGGACATATATATATGTAATAATCATATATTACATGTTTAAAACACATGACGTAATACGTCATTGTGGAAGTAGAAGCTAGCGTGAGAAGTGCTGTAGTCAGACCGATCATAACAGGATGCGATTAGCAGGTCTCAGCAATGTAACATTTTTATGAAGAATGAACACAAATACAAACCGTGTGAAAGAGTTGTCGCCACCAGATGCAGGTGTCTTACTATACTAATGTTTAGTTTACATTATTTGTTTAAATGCTGAGATAACTGTCTATACTATATCTGTGATATCGATATTTTAACCAGTTCTTATCAATACTTCATATGGAATGGTCATCCGACCAAACCAGCTATACTCCTGTGATGGAGATGTTAACACTGTTGTTTTTAAAGAATAAACCATTTTAAAGTTAACTTGATTGGCTTTACTTGAAGATGTAACATCCTCAACTAACATACTCAATGTGTGTTAACAACAGTAGCACACTAATAAATGGTGGCAGCGGTAAAACTCTAAGAATCAGAGAAAGATCTTCAAGAATCAACGAATAAAACTCTAAGAATCAGAGAAAGATCTTCAAGAATCAACGAATAAAACTCTAAAAACCAGAGAAAGATCTTCAAGAAATCAACAGTAATGAATCTACAATTTTGACTAAGTATCATAGTCCATCAAAGAAGGAAACATTTAATGAATGTTATACATACAAACTGATGAACTGGATCTTCAATCAACATCCTAAGAAAACCAAGGACTGACGTTCAACGCTTACAAAACATATCCAGGAAGCACTACATTCAACGGAAATCGGACCGAAAACATTCACCCAAACATCAAGAGAGAGAGAGGAAATCGGACCGAAAACATTCACCCAAACATCAAGAGAGAGAGAGGATATGACGACATTACACAAAACCATATAAAGCTAAGTACAAGTACATTTTCTTATTCGTTTCAGTATTGAGCAGTGGAGTGTAGTTATCACGAGTCGTTAGTCGATTATTACTGGAGTGAGTGGTTTGCTAATCTTCTATTTTCCTTTCATTAAAGGAAACTGTGTTCAACTCCGAATTCTCATCTAGAATTTTTTCTCTCTTTTTGCTAATTCCGTTTTCTTTCAGAAATTCTGGGTAAATATCTTTGTTCCGTTTTCTTTCACAAATTCTCAGGAAATATCTTTGTATTAGTAGCATTGTTTTGGGGAATTTTGTTATAATCTTTATCATTGAGTGCTTATGCGATTACGCAGTGGACGTCTGTATTCATATAGATATTTTGATAGAATTGCAAGGGGTCGAAGAGATAGGAGAAGAAATACCGTAATCATGACGCCCCCTGTGAGCCCCACCCCTGGACCTAGTAACGCAGGACAGATAAACCCTCTCCCGATTGTGACGCTTGTAAATGCTAGGTCAGCAATCCTTCCTTTTCAGGGTCGGGTTAATGGGTTCTTGCCTCAAAATGTAGAGTCATGGATTTCATCCGTGGATGCCCATTTAAATGCCAAACAAATCGTAGACCCTTTTGTACAATTACAAGAAGCTAAAAGTTTTATAGATTTTTCTAAGGGGGATGCGAGTGCGTATTTAAGAGGTGTGTCATTTCAAGAAGCAGTTACCTGGGATGATTTCAAAGTTAGGTTACGCGCGGTCTATGGGGGTGAAGAAGCCTTGGATGTAGTATTAACGTTACGAAATACACTTAATCAAGCCACTATGACTCGGCTTAATGTTATTGAGAGAGCAGCTCTCATAGCTGATAGGCTTAATGAATATCAAGATATTTTAGGTAATTCACTTGGGTTACTGGCGATAACATCTCCGTGAAAGATTTTTTACGATTAATGTATTTAACTTGCATGACACTTATGTTGCCTGAAGCTTTAGTGCGGTGTTTTGATAAAAAGTTAACGCCTGCAAGTACGGAATTGGATGTATATAAACAGATAAAGAAACACATGTCTAAGTGTCCTGACCTTGATCCCGTGTTAACTCAAGTTTTTGCAAAAAATGAAACTAAGCCACAACAAGTAAATGTAGTTAATAATAGTAAAGTTGCGGGAATGACGTGTTATAATTGCAATCGTCAAGGTCACTTGATCGCGGACTGCAGAACGAAATTCTGTTCAATACACAATAGTTAGACTCATTCATATAGTCAGTGCTACTCGCTTAAGCCACAACAGAATCCTAGAGATACACAGTCAATTCCACAGTCAGTTCCATATGGAAATAAAAAGAAAAATCCTCATTTTAATAAGAAGAAACAGCCAAACGTCAATGTAGTTCAGAATCCGAAACAAACAAATAGTTCTTCGAATAACGCTGAGCCTGGGTCGTCAAACCAGACCTCGCAAGGTCAGACTAATTTTCAGAATGTGCAGAGCAAAGCAAATACCACATAATTAACTCCAGTGGGGAAGAGAGTGATGTTGGGTCAAGGTCATTCATGTCAACATCAGTAGTATTGAATAATCAATTTGTTTTATCAGATCATTGTGAGGCAATAGATTTTCCTATGAAACACACGGCCGAATTAAGTAAATCAATGCATGCTCCCGTAGATTTGCAACGAATTCATACAATAATAAGCCAAAATGAGTTACGACCAACATTATATGCTGTAAATTTAGAACACAAATCCTTTACGTTATTTTTTGACTCTGGTAGTCCACGTAATATCATGGATTTGAGGACACATCATTTGTTGTTTTCGATACTTTCCGATAGAAAAATCCGGAGTGAGACTCTCGGGTATAGGAAATAATGAATTAAATGTAATAGGCATAACTCATGTTCAGTTCAAGGTCGGTAAGCGCACGTTTGCCGATACATTTGTTGTTGTACAAAACATTGATATGTATCCAGCTGTAATTATAGGATACCCATCTATGGGCAATCAAAACATTATCTTAGCCCCTGCCAAGCACAGCGTGTATATCAAAGGAAAATTCTATAAGTCTTCTAATACCTTAAAATCAGTTTTGGATAAAAAGGAGATGACAAATGTAACCGTAACGTACGTTGAAGAACCAATAACTTGTCTCACTAATAAAGAAATAATATATGCGACCCAGCAGAATTCTCGTTCACCCGTAATATCATCTTGCACGCAATCTATCGAGCCAAACGTACCTTCGAATTTAATAGTGCAAGTAAAGAAAACATTACCGGGATCTGAAATATTAATCCTTTCAGACACTTTGAAAACTAACGGATTGTCTGTCACACAAGCTATTTATACAGTAGGCTCACATCAACAATGTAATATTGAAGTCTGTAATCATTTAAATACCACTTTAGTAATTCACAAAAATCAACATATCTTGGATGTAGAAGTTTATAGACATCGTATTCTTACCGTTGCTGAAATCAATCACGCTCAATCAGTTGCGGATGAATCCCTTTTGCAATCTATTAAAAATAAAATCAATAAAGACATTCAAGACGAAGAAATTCAGCAGAAAATATTTGGACTTTTAACTAAATATCATGATGTTTTTTCCACTACGGATGGATCCTTAGGAAAAACAGATGTGATCGAGCATCAAATAAGGTTAAATGATAAGCAGAATATTATCTATGTACCCTCGTACAGACTCCCTATGAAATTCCAGAATGAAATAAATGATGAAGTAGGTAAAATGCTAGAAGAAGGAGTCATTAGGAAATCGAACAGCCCTTATAATTTTCCATTAATAGTTGTACCGAAAAAAGATCGAACATGGCGTATCTGCATAGACTTCCGTTGTCTAAACGAGGAGACGATCCCTGATCGATTCCCAGTGCCATGTACTGACGATATTTTGTCTTTGTTAGGTCAGAATAAATATTTTACCAGTTTGGACTTACTTAAAGGCTTTCACCAGATATCATTAGAAGAAGATAGTATCCCATACACAGCCTTCAGCACAGCCAGAGACATTATGAATTTTTACAGATGCCTTTTGGTTTACGTTGTGCTCCCATAACATTTACAAGAATGATTAACATAGTGTTTGGAGACTTGCTAGGGGATATATTGCATGCCTATACGGACGACCTTGTAATCTTTTCCAACACCTTGGAAGAACATCTATGTAAATTAGAACTAGTACTACAGAGACTAAGACAACATAACTTAAGGGTAAAGATTAGTAAGTGTGAATTTTTCAAAACAGAATTAATATATTTGGGTTTCATGGTGTCAAGCCAAGGTCTTAAAGTAGTCCATGATAAGGTGTTGGCTATCCGTAACTTTCCCATACCTACTAATGTCAAGGGAATACAGCAATTTCTTGGTTGTCGTGGATATTACAGGCGTTTTATACGCAACTATTCAATAATAGCCGCTCCCTTAACTGATCTTACGAAGAAGGGCGTAGATTTCATATGGTCTGAGCAGCATCAACAGGCGTTTAATACCTTGAAAGATGAACTGTTTAGTTCTCCTATCTTAAAATTTCCTGACTTCGGTAAGGAATTCTTCATTGCAACAGACGCCTCAGACTTAGGAGTAGGAGGGGTATTGCTTCAGCAATATGATAAACAATTTTTCCCAATAGCTTTTTATTCTCGAAAACTGAGAACTTCCGAAAGTAAGTATGCAGTAATAGACAAGGACGGGCTAGCTATTGTTAATTCACTAGTGCATTTCAAGTTCATAATGTACAGTTATCCCGATAAGGTTCTTACTGATCATAAACCACTAACCGAATTCTTTAAAGGCTTCAACCACAGCCCTAAACGAACTCGGTGGCATTTGATCATTCAAGACTTTGGCGGAAGAATCGGGTATTTACCTGGGAAAGCAAATATCATTGCTGATGCATTATAACACAACCCCGTGTCATCTTGTACGGAGCCTTTAGCTGAATTAATAGATATATCAACATCCATGCCTATTGTTAAAACGATATCTGAACAAGAAGATTTGGGCTGGAGCGCTGAATTATTACAGACTGAGCAAAGAAAAGATCAGAAATTAGAAACAATTATAAATGCTTTGAAAGGCAATCATAAGGAAAAGGGATATATAAAGTATAAGCAGCAGAATTACATAATCAAAGATAATATTCTGTGTAGGACCGTGACAAGGAAAACCCGCAATACACCACATGTAACTAACGACCAGGTAGTGGTACCAATCTCGGTTATTTCCACTGTCCTGAATTGGTTGCATGCAAATCCATTACATGGACACCCGGGGTTCTCATTAATGTCACAGAAAGCCAAATCATTGTTTTATTGGCATATGATGCTTACAGATATAAAAAAACACATAGCTAATTGTCACACATGTCAGGAAAACAAAGGGCATACGAAAACACCTGTCAGCCTAGGGGCTTATCCTGTGCCCAATCAACCCTTTGAAAGAATACATTTAGATTTGTTAACAGGATTTTACGAGTCAGACAGAGGAGTAAGCACCTCTTAGTAATTGTAGATGCTTTAACTCGATATACAGAACTAATAGCGCTTAAAACTAAAACTGCGATTGAATGCGCTAGGAAGTTTTACGAGTGTTACATTTGTAAACATGGAATTCCACACATGATAATCTCAGACTCGGGTGGAGAATTTGATAATCACTTTCTTACCTCATTGTGTGAATTCCTTAGCATAAAGAAAATAAATACCATGATATATCACCCAGAGTCGAATGGGCTAGTGGAAAGAGTAAATAGGAAGGTTTTAAATATATTAAGAGTAACACTAGGGGGATCAGACCCCAACTGGGATATTGCAATACCTGCGGTACTGAGTACTCTGAATCATTCATATCATATATCAATTAAAATGTCACCGCACGAGGCATTGTATGGTACCCCAGTTAGAACGCCTTTCCATGTATTAACGCCTACAACTAATCTATCAAATCCTTTAAAAGAATGTATAAATGCAAGCAAAAGTCGTTTTGATATCCTTCGAAAGAATTTAGAAGAATCACAAATCATAATGAAAAGGAATCATGATAAAATAGCGAAGCCAACTAAAACATATACCGTGGGTGATAATGTATATATACAGGTAAATGTACGTAAAGGACTCAATTATAAACTAACACCTAAGTTTGAAGGCCCATTTAACATTTTGGAAACATTAACGGCCAATAGGTTTAGAGTTCAAAACGTATCCCAACCCACTGACGAGAGAATCGTACCATTGGCTCACATAAGAAATTAAAAAAAAAAAAAAAAGAGGGAAAGAAGTGAGGGAAAGAGTTTTATTTGTATGTTAAAAGTTTTCTTCTTAATACAGGAGTAATTACATATATTTTTCTCGTTACAGGTTTCCAAGATGAATTTTTTGTTGTTGGGAGTGATATTGTTCGCTCAAACATTTTTCTCGTGTGGGATGAGCTCTAAAACTAAAAGTATAGATTTTAAATATGGCACTATAGTTGAAAGACAAGAAGACGTTTTTATTACATCAAGTAACATAGTAGTAGAAGTGCGAATGCAAGCAATTTTTCTCCCAGAGAATGACGTCACTAGCTTAAAAACCGCCATTTCAAGGTTTGCTGTCTCATTTGATGAGTTGCATAGAAGACATTTTCATTTGACTACAGAGAGTTCGCTTGGATTGACACTAAAAGTTGCAGAGATGCTATCTGATGACTTGCAAAATAAGACTTACGAGACAGAATCTTTGGCTCGTGACCTTTTGATGTGGACTGTACAGTAGGACACGAAAATAAAGAGACGTAACCCGTTTATTTTTGCTGCACTAAACATCTTTGGGTCTATTGCAAGTTTAGGTTTAGGAATTTCGAATCGTCTTAAGATTAGTAATCAAAATAAGAAAATTGAGTTCTTGACTCATGAAGATGAATTGATTATGTCAGAACTAAGGAATCAGTTAGCTTCAATCAATCAAATTATGGATTTAGTAAATGAACATTCAAGTAATATCAATCAGATTATGGAAGTACAGGATTTGTTGGCAACGTTAACGTATTATGATTCAAAAATAGATCACATACATAACAGAATTGCACATTTCATTGAGAAATCAAAAGATTATGTAGAAGCTATCACGTTAGCAACTAAAGGTGTACTGTCACCCCATTTGTTGCCTATAAAATACTTAAAGTTAATTGTGGAGAACGGATGGGAGAAACTAGGCTATATTCCTTTGTTAGACGCACGTAGGTTAGAATTTTATTACAGCCTAATTACAGTAAGCGTTGAAAATAACAGGATTATGATTACAATTCCCTTTGATTCTTCTGATGCCTGGCAATCTTACAGGATATCACCATTTCCGACTTTCATGACGAATCACTCAAATCCAGTAATATCCAGTTTGACAGGACACGTATTGATTTCCCCAGACAAGGAAACATATACGGTCATTAAAGACTTAAATCAATTAACTCACTGTTCAGACGCAATGGATAGAAAAATATGTACAGCTGACTCATTTGAATTCCATAAAAACTCAATGGATTCATGCGAGTTAGGTATAGTGCTAGACGGTGCTCTCTCCCATACAAGTGAAAATTGTCTGGATAAGCTTTATCCCTTTGACAATAATGAGTTCAATTGCAGACTGAACAACGGCTCGTGGATACGATACGACAAGGCCGGCTTCAATGTATCATGCCCGGACGGATCCACGTCCTATTCCCAAATCTTCGTTGCAGCAGATGGTTGTATCGGGACATCCCCTAATTCCATGGTGAAAGGGATAAAAACCATCATCAGAGAACGAGCCTACTTCGCGAACTTCACGTGGGCAACAACGGTTCCATCATTACCTCTCCCATACAACAAACAGGTAGCTAAGCGGTTGATGAAATTGACCGAGATGGACCACCCGTCACCGACTTATAAAGAATTTCTTCACCCCATACTACTAGCAGGAACAGTTGTGACGGTGATAATATTTATCGCCGTTAACATCTTTGTTTGGCGTAGGTTAAGGAACAGTTTGCAGCTCAAACAGAACGTTTTGCCATGTCCAGACAAAACTCCTTATTTAATTCAATTTAAAGCCGTTTGAAAGTGGCCCCTTCATTCGCTAAAAGGAGTAAAATTGTCTTGGAATAGCGTTGTGTACGAAAAGCAGTTAGTACGCTAGTAATATGTAATTGAAGAGACCATAGAACATTTGCATTTTTAAGAAACATTTTAAAAAAACATTTAAAAAATAAATCATTTTTTTCGGCATCTAATAAAATATATAAGCTGGAATGTTAAAAGAAAAGAAAAAAAAAAGCAGAATCTATGGGCATCTAATAAAATATATAAGCCCTATATATAAATATATATATATATATATATATATATATATATATATATATATATATATATATATATATGTACGAAACCGTGGTACGTGTACGTACCAGGAATTCGTGTTTGTGCACTAAAATTGAATCTTTACCAAGGTAACAAATATTTTTATTAATTACCGTATTGTAATCATCAATATTTCTGACAAAGGTAACAATTATTCTTTAACAAAGTTACCGAATCATATGTATATCAGTATTTTTTTTTTTTGGTACCTTATAATCATTTGCTAGCAATGTACCATATATGTGATCTGTATTTATCATGCATTTTTTCATTGCTTTGGTAATATCTTTTCATATGCATTATTGTTTTTTTTTTTTAATGTGCCTATTTTTCATCCTCATTTTCTTATGGCTAAAGTTAAACAAAGAATAATACATATGTCCAGTCACACTCCTAGTAAACATATTTTGACGTGTTGTTAAATTTTTTTTAAAAAATTGAGATAGCTGGCCGAGCTGATGTAATAATCATATATTACATTATATTACATGTTTAAAACACATGATGTAATACGTCATTGTGGAAGTAGAAGCTAGCGTGAGAAGTGCTGTAGTCAGACCGATCATAACAGGATGCGATTAGCAGGTCTCAGCAATGTAACATTTTTATGAAGAATAAACACAAATACGAACCGTGTGAAAGAGTTGTGTCGCCACCGGATGCAGGTGTCTTCCTATACTAATGTTTAGTTTACATTATTTGTTTAAATGCTGAGATAACTGTCTATACGATATCTGTGATATCGATATTTTAGCCAGTTCTTATCAATACTTCATATGGAATGGTCATCCGACCAAACCAGCTATACTCCTGTGATGGAGATGTTAACACTGTTGTTTTTAAAGAATAAACCATTTTAAAGTTAACTTGATTGACTTTACTTGAAGATGTAACATCCTCAACTAACGTACTCAATGTGTTAACAACAGTAGCTCACTAATATATAGACATCAATATTTTATTTGCACGTTTTATTATCTTTAAAAACTTTATAAAATGGAAAATTTTCATATATATGTATACACTATAAATTTTCTATACAGTGAACCCTCGCTACTTCGCGGTTCGACCATCGCGGATTCACCACTTCGCGGATCTTTTCCATAACCCATATATATACAGTAATATATATATATATATATATATATATATATATATATATATATATATATATATATGTATGCATGTATTTATGTATATATGTATATATGTGGGTATGTATATGTGTATACATATAAATATAAATATATATATATATATATATATATATATATATATATATATATATATATACACACACATATATATATTTATATATATATATATATATATATATATATATATATATATATATATATATATATATATATATATATATATATATATATATATATATGTTTTAGTTTAGGGTACTGTAGTATATGCATTAAGTGTTCTGTACATTAAAGGGTAGTTTGTTAACAGTACTACGTACAAGGGAAGGTTTTAAAAGTCTGAATATACATGTTGAATAAATAGGTAAATATGGTGTCACTACTTCGCGGATTTTCACCTATCGCGGCCGCGACTGGAACCTATCTACCGCGATAAACGAGGGTTCACTGTAAGTCTAAAAAGTTTAGGTTATATTTTCTTGATAATGACTTATAATGACATATATCTTATTTACATTAATTAGTAGTTCTGTAATCGAGTGATAACATCCATACATACACACATTCATACTTATATACATATATACATGCGTACAGACATACATATAGACAGGGTTACTTCCGTATCTCTTAACAAATATTACTTAGTCACTAAATACAAGTACAGGTACGCAAATTGCCGGGACGCAATTGTCCGGGGATGCAATTGTCCGGGACACAACTGACCGGGATGCAAATGTCCAGTACGCAATTGTCCTACCACCATGATAGGCACTTACACCTAGGGTTTTTTAAGTATTGATGACAATTCGCACCATATGTTGCATTTCAATAGGCATTTTCACCTTAACTCAATTCAAATGTTGAGGACATATCTCACCTTATGTTGCATTATCATAGACATTACAACCTAACTTTATTAATATGTTGACGACTGTCTCACCAAATGTTGCATTACGATAATCATTTACACCACGGTTCTTTTAATATGTTAATGACATTTCTCGTCATATGTTATAAGATGATTGGTATTTACAGCCTGATTCTTTTGATGTGTTGATGACATATCTTACCATATGTTACCTTATGACAGAAATGTCCATCAAAATCTTTTAACGTGTTGAGGATATATCTCGCCATATGTTACACCATGGTAAGCATTTATACCTTGAATCTTTTAATATGTTGATGACATATCTCACCATATGTTACACGATGGTAAGCATTTAAACCCTGTCTCTTTTATTGTGCTGAGGACATATTTTGCCATATATTGTATTATGATAGGCCTTTACACATTAACTCTTTTAATGTGATGATGATATATTTTGTTTTGATATGCATTTACAACCTGAGTCTTTTAATGTGTTGAGGATATATCTCGCCATATGTTGTACTAAGGTAAGCATTTAATCCCTGTCTCTTTCATATATTGATGACATATCTTGCCATATGTTGCATAATGATAAGTATTACATCCTAAATCTATTAATGTGTTGATGACATATCTCGCTATATGTTGCATTATGATATGCATTTACACCCTGACTCTTTTAAATGTGCTGAGGACATATCTCTCCATATGTTACACCATGGTAGGCATTTACACCCTGACTCGTTTAATATATTGCGGACATATCGGGCATTTGTTGTATTATGATAGGTATTTACACCATAAATCCTTTTATGGTTTAAAGACATATCTCACTATATATTTCACTAAAGTAGGCATTTACACCCTGAATCTTTTAATGTAGTGAGGACATAACCCACCATATGTTGTATTTTAATTAGCATTTAGACCGTGACTCTATTAATGTGTTGATAACATATCTAGTTATATGTTGCTTTATGATAGACATTTACACCCTGAATATTTTGATATGTTGAGGACATATCTCGCTATATGTATTATTAGGATTGTCATTTCCACCATGACACTATTAATATGTTGAGGACATATCTCATAATATGTTGCACCATTATAGGCATTTATACACTAACTTTTGAAATATGTTGAGTACATACCTCGCCATATGTAGTATTATGATACGCATTTACACCCTGAATATCTCAATGTGTTTAGGACATATCTCATCATATGTTGTACAATGGTAAACATTTACACATTGACTTTTTTAATGTGTTGAGGTCATATCTATACAAAGTGCAATTTCGATAGGCATTTACACCCTAACTCTATTACTATAGTCATTACATAAATCTCCATATGTTGCATAATGATATGCATGTACTGTGAATATCTTAATATGTTGAGGACTATTTTCACCATATGTTGCAGCCTAGTAAGCATTTACTTCCTAACTCTTTTAATGTGTTTAAAACATATTTCACCATATGTTGTATTATGATAAGCATTTACACTTTGACTCTTATCAGTGTGTTGATGACATATGTCACCATATATAGTATTATAACAGGGATTTCTGTCCTGAGACTTTTAATGTGTTGAGGACAAATATCATCATATGTTCCATCATGATAGGCAGTTACTTACAAACTCTTTTAATGTGTTGATGACATATCTCGCAATATGTTCCATCATGATAGTCCTTTACACCCTGACTCTATTAATGTTTTAATGACATATGTCGCCAAATGTTGTATTATGATAGGCATTTAAAAACTAAATCTTTTAATGTGTTAAGGATGTATATCCACCATATATAGCACCATGGTAGGCATTTAAATCAAAACTCTCTTAATGTGTTGATGACATCTCGCAATATGTTGAATCATGATAGGCATTAACATTCTGACTCTATTAACGTGTTGATGATATATATCGCCAAATGTATTGTGACATGCATTTACACTCTGAATCTTTAAATGTGTTAAGGAAATATCTCAACACATGTTGCACGATGGTGGTAAACATTTACACTCTGATTCTATTATTGTGTAAATGACATATCTCACCATATGTTGAACCAGGGAAGGCATTTACACGCTAACTTTTTTAACATGTTGATGGCATATTTCACAATATATTGCATTATAATAGGCATTTATACCCCGACTCATTTAATGTTTTGATGACATATCTCGCCGTATGTTGCACTATGATAGGCATTTACACCCTGACTCTTTTTATGTATTGATGACATATCACGTTATATATTGCATTATGACAGGCATTTACAGCTTCACTCTATCAATGTGTTGATGATATATCTCAACATATGTTCAATTACGATAGGCATTTACACCTCGAAACTTTTTATGTATTGAAGACATATCTCACCATTTTTTGCTATATGGTAGTCATTTACATATTGACTCTTTTAATGTTTTGATGATATATTTCACCATATTTTGCAATATGGTAGTCATTTACACCTTGACTCTTTCAAAATTTTCATGACATATATCATCATTTGCTGCACTAAGAGAGTCATCTACACCCCAAAACTTTTTATGTATCAATGACATATCTCACCATATGTTGCATTATGATAGGCATTTACACACTGACTCATTCAATGTGTTCTTGCCATATCTCACTATATGTTGCATTATGATAGGCATTTACACCGTAACTCTATTATTGTGTTGATAACATATCTCACCATATGCTGCATAATGAGAGACATTTACACCCTAACATAGAAACATTCACCGAAAAACTTTCAATGTGTTGAGGATATATCTCACCATATGTTACACTATGGTAGGCATTTACACCCTGACTCTTTTAAAGTTTTTGTGATATATCTCTCCATATGTTGTCTCATGATACACATTTAATCCTGACTTTTTTAATGTGTTGATGACGTATCTCACCATATGTTGCAATATGATAGGCATTTGTACCCTAACTATAATAATGTGTTGGTGACATGAATCATCATATGTTGCATTATGATTGGCAATTACACCCTGGCTCTTTTCATGTTTTAATGACATATCTCTCCATATCTTGCATTATGAAAAGCATGTGGCTCTTTTAATGTGTTGATGACATATCTTGCCATATGTTGCATTATGGTAGGAATTTAAGCCCTGATTGTAATATGTATATATCTTATCTTACCCTATGTTGCATTTGATAGGTATATACACCGTAGCTCTATTAATGTGTTGAAGACATATCTCACTATTTGTTGCACCATGGTAGGCATTTACACCATGACTCTATTAATGTGTTGATTACATATCTCCCCATATGTGCTATTATGATAGGGATTTACACCCTTGTATCTTTCAATATTTTGATGACATATCTCACCTTATGTTGCACCATTAAAGGGTATTTATATGCTGACCCTTTTAGTGTGTTGATGACATATCTCACCAAATGTTTTATTTTAATAGGCATTTACACCACGAGTCTTTTTATGTGCTGAGGACATATATCGCTATATGTTGCATTATGAGAGACAATTACACCCTGAATATTTTAATGTGTTGAAGACATATCTTACCATATGTTTCATTTTAATAGGCATTTACACCAGGAATCTTTCAAATGTGTTGATGACATATTTCGCCATATATTGCATTATGGTACGCATTTACACCCTGTCTTTTCTTAGGTATTGATAATATATTTCACGATATATTTCATATGATAGGCATTTAGAGCCTGAGTCTTTGAATGTGTTAATGACATATCTCATGACATGTTGCATTATGATAGGCATTTACACCCTGACTGTTTTAATGTGTTGATGACATATATCACCATAAGTTTCATTATGATAATCATTTCCTCCCTAACTTTTTTGAAGTGATGAGGACATGTATCACCATTTGATAATATATTTCACGATATATTTCATATGATAGGCATTTAGAGCCTGAGTCTTTGAATGTGTTAATGACATATCTCATGACATGTTGCATTATGTTAGGCATTTACACCCTGACTGTTTTAATGTGTTGATGACATATATCACCATAAGTTTCATTATGATAATCATTTCCTCCCTAACTTTTTTGAAGTGATGAGGACATGTATCACCATTTGTTCCATAATGATACATATTAACATCCGGACTCTATCAATGTGTTGATGACCTATCTTGCTATAGATTGCATATTGTTAGGCATTTAAACCCTGATTCTATTAATGTGTTGATGGCAAATATCGCCACATGTAGCATTATGTTAAGAATTTACATCCTGACTCTCTTAATGTGTTAATGACATATCTCACCATATGATGCATTATGGTTGACATTTACATTATGACTCTCTTAATATGTTGACGACATATCTTGCGATATGTTGTATTATGATAAGCATTTACACTCCAAATCTTTTGTGTTAAGGCCATATCTCACCATATCTTGCATCATGGTAGGCATTTGAACACTGACTCTTTTAATGTATTGATGACGTATCTTCCCAAATGTTGCATTATGATAGGCCTTTACACCTTAAATCTATTTATGTGTTGATGACATATTTCGCCTTATGTTGTATTATTATAGGTATTTACACCCCGACTTTTAATACATGGAGGACATATCTTGCAATATGTTTCATTATTATAGGTATTTACAGCCTGACTCTATTAATGTGTTGATGACCTACCTCACCACATGTTGCTTTAGGATATTCATTTAACCCAAAACTTTTTATGTATTGATAACATATCGCTATTTGTTGCATCATGATAGGCATTTACACCCTAACTCACTTAATGCGTTTTAGATATATCTATTCATACTGTTTGTTCCATCATGATAGATATTTACACCCAAACTTTATTGATTTGTTGATGACATATCTCCCCATATGTTGCATCATAATAGGCATTCAACCCTGACTCTTTTGATGTATTAATGACATATCTTACCATATGTAGCTTTGTGGTGGGAATTTGAGCCATAATTATATTAATGTGCAAAGGGCATATCTCATCATATGTAGCATTATGATAGGCATTTACAACCTAGCTATTTTAAGGAGGTGATGACATATCGCACCATATCTTGCCTTATAATAGGCATTTACACCATGCCTATTTTAATGTTTTGATGACATATCTTGCAATATGTTGCATTATGGTAGGCGCTTAAAATTGATTATATTAATGTGTTCATGGCATATATTACCATATGTTGCATTGTAATACGCATTTACACCATGGCTCTTTTAATGCGTTGATGACATATCCACCATATAAGGACACGCTGACCCTTTTGAAGTGTTGATGACATATCTCATTTACACCACGAGTCATTTAATGTGTTAAGGACAAATCTTGCCATTTGTTACATTATGTGAGAATTTATGTACAGACTCTTTTGATGTGTTGAAGATATATATCGTCATATGTTGCTTTATGATAGACATCTACACCCTGAATTTTTTAATTAATGTGTAGATGACATATATATCCATATGTTGCATTATTGTAGGCCTTTACACCCTGAATTTTTTAATGTATTGATAACATATCCCACCATATGTTGCATTATGATTGACATTTACACACCAATTTTTTCATGCGTTGAGGAAATATCTAACCCCATATTGCATATTGGTAGACATTTACACCCTGTATCTTTTAAGGTATTGAGGATATATCTCCCCATATGTTACACCATAGTAGGTTATAACATTATGACTCTTTCAATGTATTGAGGACATTTCTCACTATATGATGTATTATGATTGGCATTTGAACCATAAATCTTTCGGTGTGTTTAGGATATATCTCACCCCCATATTGCACCCTGAATATTTTCAAGTGTTTAGGACATATTTCACATTAGGTTGCATTATGATTAGTATTTGCAGACTGACTCTAATCATGCGTTGTTGGCATAACTCGCAATATGTTTCATTATGATATGTATTCAAATCATGAATCCTTTGATGCGTTGAGAAAATATCTCGCAATATGTAGTATTATAATAAGCATTTACACCCTGACACTATTAATGTGTTGATGACATATCTCGCCATATATTGTATTATGATAGGCATTTACACCCTGAATCTTTTCATGTATTGAGGACAGATATCACCAAATGTTGCACAGTGGTAGGCATTTACACCCAAATGCTTTTAATGTCTTGATGATATATGTCACCATATGTTGCATCATGATAAGCATTTACACCCTAACTCTATTAATATGTTGATGGCATCTCGTATTCTGTAATATTAGGATGGGCATTCACACCGTAAATCTTTTAATGTGTTAAGGAAATATCTAACCATATGCAGCACCATGATATACATTTGGATCCAAACTCTAATGTGCTAAGGACATATCTAGTCATATATTGCATTATGATACGCATATACACTCTTTCAATATAATGAAAATATATCTCACCATATGTTACATCGTGATAGGCATTTATATGCTGACCCTTTTAATTGTGTTGATGACATATCTTACCATATGTTGCACCAGGGTAGCCATTTACACTCTACCCTTTCAATGTGTTGATGACATATCTCACCATATGTTGCACCAGGGTAGGCATTTACACTCTGATCCTTTCAATGTGTTGATGACATATCTCACCATATGCTGTATCATGATAAGCATTTATACCCTGACACTTTTTATGTGCTGAGGAAATATCTCATCACATGTTGCATTATATGGGCATTTACACACTGATTCTTTTAATGGGTTGAGGACATATATTGCCTATGTTGCATTATTATAGACATTTACGGATTGAATATTTCAATGTGTTAATGACATATGTCGCCATATATTGCATTATGGTCGGCATTTACAGATTGAATCTCCTAAAGTGTTGATGGCATATCTTGTTATACATTACATTATAGAAGGCCTTTAAAGACTGAATCATTTAATGTGTTAATGACATATCTTGCCATATGCTACATTATGATAGACATTCATACCTTGACTCTTTTAATATGTTGAAGACATATCTCGCCATACGCTGCATAATGATAGGTATTTACTGATTGAATCTTTTAATATGTTGAAGACATATCTCGCCATACGCTGCATAATGATAGGTATTTACTGATTGAATCTTTTAATGTGTTGAGGACATTCATCACCATATGTTGCATTATTATAGGCATTTACTCAGTGACTTTTAATGTGTTGATGACATATATCACCATATGTTATATTTTCATACGCATTTTAATGTATTGGAGACTTATCTCGTCATATGATGCATTATGATAAAGCTTTATGCCTTAACTCTTTTAATGTGTTCATGTTATATCTCGCCATATGCTGCATTATGATCGCCATTTACACCCTAGGTCTTTTAACGTGTTGATGATATATTTCGCTATATATTGCATTATGCTAAGGATTTGAACACTCCTTCTATTAATGTTTTGGTGACTTATATCACCATATATTTCATTGTGGTAGGTACTTACACCCTGACTCTTTTAACGTGCTGATGATATATTTCACCATATAATGCATTATGCTAGGCATTTAAACAATCGTTCTAATAATGTGTTGATTACATGTGTCACCATTTGTTACATTATTGTTCACATTTAAACTTTAACTCTTTTAATGTGTAAAGGACATATCTCACCGTGTGTTGCATTATGGTAAGCATTTACACTCTAACTCTTTTAATGTGCTGAGGACATATCTCGCCATATATTGCATTATGGTAGGCATTTAAACCAGGATTCTATTAATGTGTTAATGACGTGTGACCATATGTTGCATTATTGTAGGCATTTATACCATGACTCTCTTAATGTGTTAATGACATATATCACCATACGTTACATTATGGTAGGCATTTACACCCTGACTCTCTTAATGTGTTCCGGACATATCTCACCATAAGTTGCATTATTTTAGGCATTTACAGTCTGACTCTTTTAATGTGCTGAGGACATATCTCGCTAAATGATGCATTATGATAGGCACTTACACCCCGGTACTTTTAATATGTTGATGATATATCTCGCCATATGCTGCATTATGATAGGCCTTTAGATCCCGCCTCTTTTAATATGTTGATAACATATCTCGAAATATGCTACATTTTGATAGGCCTTTACATCGTGGCTCTTTTAATGTGTTGACAACATATCTCACCATATGTTGCATTATGGTAGGAATCAACACTAACTCATCTAATATGTTGAGTATATATTTCCTTTTATGTTGCATTATGATAGGCATTAACACACTGACTAATAATGTGTTGAGGATATATTTCATAATGAGATGTATTATGCAAGGCATTCAGGCCCCGACTCCTTCAATGTGTTGATGACATATCTCACATTATTTTACATGAAGATAGTCATTTACACCCCAACTCTTTTTATGTATTGATAACATATTACACTTCATGTTGCATTATGGTAGCCATTTACACCCCTTGTCTTTTTATATATTGATGACATATCTCACCATATGTTGCATTATCATAGGTATTTACTCCCTAAATCTTTCAAAGTTTTGATGTCATATCACCATATGTAGCATTATAATAGGCATTTACACACCGACTCTTTTAATATGATGATTATATATCTATCCATGTGTTGCATTATGATGGACATTTACACCCTACTCTATTGAAGTGTTGATGCCATATCTCACAATATGTTGTATTATGGAGGCAATTTACACCCTAATTCCACTAATTTGTTGATGACATATCTCCCCATACGTTGCATGAAGATAGGCATTTAATCCGGACTCTCTTAATGAGTTGATGAAATATTTCACCATAAGTTACATTATGATAAGCATATAAAACCAACTATAACAATGTGTTGATGACATATATCATCATATATTGCATTATGATAGGCATTTGCATAATCGCTTTTCTTATGTGTTGATGACATATATCACCATAAGTAGCATTATGATAGGCATTTAGGCCCTCATTCTATTAATATGTTGATAACATATCCCGCCATATGTTTCCTTATAGTAGGCATTTATCATCTGTACATTAAAGGAGTCAGTGTAAATGCCTACCATGGTGCAACATATGGTGAGGTATGTCCTCAAAACATTAATAAAGTTAGGGTGTACATCCTAACTTTATTAATGTTTTGAGGACATACCTCACCATATGTTGCACCATGGTAGGCATTTACACTGACTCCTTTAATGTACAGATGATATATATCCTCATATTTTGTATTACGATAGGCATTTACACCCTTACACTATTAATGTGCTGATTATATATCTCACCATATGATGTATTATGATAGGCTTTTACAACCTGAATATTTTAATGTGTTAATGCCATATTTCGCCATATATCACACCTTGGCAGGCATCTACACGCTGACCCTTTGAATGTGTTGATGACATTTCCCACCATACTTTGTATTTTGGCAGTCATTTACACCCTGGGTCTTTTAATGAGTTGAGGACATATCTCGCCATATGTTGCATTTGTGGGCATTTACATCCTGCCTCTTTTTATGTGTTGAGGACATATCTCGCCATATGTTGCATTATGGTAGGCATTTACACCATGAAACTTTTAATGTGTAGATGACATATCCCACCAAATCTTCCATTATGCTAGGCATTAACACCCTGACTCTTTTTATGTATTGAGGATGCAATTCAAAATATGTTCCATTATTTTAAGCATTGACAGCCTGAGCCTTCCAATGTGTTGCCATATATTGCATTATGGTGTGCGTTTATACCCTGACTAGTTTAATATATTGATGACATATCACGCTATTTTTTGCATTATTATAGGCATTTATACCCTCACTGTTTTAATGTGTTGATGACATATGTCAACATATGATAAAATATGATGGTCAATTACATCCCGACCCTTATAATGTATTGAGGACATGCCTCGTCATATAATGAATTATAATAGACATTTTAATGTGTTGATGACCTATTTCACCAATGTTTCACTATGGTAAGGTTTTATACCCTGATTCTATTGATGTGTTGATAAAATTTCTTTCCACCCTTATTCTAATAATGTTTTGATGACATATCTCACTATATGTTGCATTATGATAGGCATTTATACCATAATTATATTCAGGTGTTGATGCCATATTTTCCCATATGTTGTATCATAATAGCAATTTACACTCTGGCACACTTTGAATGTGTTAATAACACATCTGCCTATATATTGCATTATAATAGGCATTTACACCCTGGCTTTTTTAATGTGTTGATGACTTATCTCGCCTTATGTTTCATTATGATAGGGATTTAAACCCTGACTCTTTTAATGTGTTTATGGCATATCTCGGCATATGTTGCATTATGGTACGATCTCTAACTATGATTCTATTGATGTGTTGATGACATATTTCCCCATATGTTACATTAAGATAGGCATTTACACCCTGGCACTTTTAATGTGCTGATGACATATATCACCATATGTTCCATTATTGTAGGCATTTACCCCTTGACTCTCTGAAGCTATTGAAGACATATCTCACCATATGTTGCATTATGGGAGTCATGCTGAGATTTTTAATATTTGTGGGCATATCCTACCATATGTTGCATTATGATAGGCCTTCATACGCTATCTCTATTAATGTGTTGATGACATATTATCTCCACAAATATTGCATTATGATAGGCATTTATATCCTGACTCTATTAATGTGTTGATGACATATATCCCCATATGTTGCATTATGGTAGGCATTTACCTCCTGACTCTCTCAATGTATTGATGACATATCTCACCATATGTTGCATTATGGCAGGCATTAAAACCATGACTCTTTTAAAGTGTTGCGGATATACCCTACTATATGTTGCATTATGGTAGGCATTTACATTCTAGCTCTTTTAATGTGATGATGACCTACCTCGCCATACACTGTATCATGCTAGGCATTTACACCTCAGGCCTTTTATTGTTTTGAGGACATACCTCACCATATATTGCATTGCGATAGGCATTTACACCCTAGCTCTTTTAATGTATTAATATCATATCTTGCCATATGTTGCATTATGGTAGGTATTTAAACCTTGAATCTATTATTGTGTTAATGACATATCACTCCTTAGGTTTCTTCATGATAAGCATTTATATTATGATAAGCATTTAAAACCCGAGTAATTTAATATCTTGCTAACATATCTCACCGTATGTTGCATTATTATAGGCATTTACACCCTGACTCTTTTCATGTATTGATGACATATCTCGCCATATGTTGCTTTCTAGCATTTACACCCTGACTCTATCATTATGTTGAAGACATACCTCGGTATAGGTTGCGTTGTGATAGGCATTTAATATATTGATGACCTATCATTCCAAATGTTGCATTATGATTGGCATTTACAAAATGACCCTTTTAATTTTTTGATGACATATCTCACCATATGTTGGATTATGATAGGCATTTACATACTGACTCTTTTAACGTATTGATGACATATCTCGCCATAGGTTGCATTATGTTAGGCATTAACATACCAACTCTTTCATTGTGTTGATGACATACCTCGCTATAATTTGGCTTATGTTAGGCATTTATAGTACATACTGACTCTTATAATGTGTTGATGATATTTCTCGCCATATGCTGCATCATGATAGTCATTTTCACCCTATCTCTATTAATGTGTTGATGACATATCTCTCCATAGGTTGCATCATGACAGGCATTTACATCCTGACTCTTTTGATGTGTTAATGACATATCTCACTATATATTGCATTATGATAGTCTTTTACACCTTAACCCCATTAATATGTTGATGAATATCTCACTATATGCCGTATCATGATAGGCATTTACAAGATAACTCTTTCAATGTGTTGATGACATAGCTCACCATATGTTGCATCATGATGGGCATTTTCACACTTACTCTTTTAATGTGTTGATAACATATCTCGCCATATCTTGCATCATCATAGGCATATATACCCTGATTATTTCAAAGTGTTGATGACATATCTCACCATAGGTTGCATTATGTTAGGCATTTACATACTGACTATTTTAATGTGTCAATGATATATCTCGCCATATATTGCCTTATGCTAGGCATTTACATACTGACTATATTAATGTGTTGATGACATATTTTGCCGTATGTTACATCATGATAGGCATTTGCACCCTATCTCTATTATGTGTTGATGACATATCTCCCCTATGTCCCATCATGATAGGCATCTATATCCTGCGTTGATGACTTATTTTGCCGTATGTTGCATTATTATAGTCTTTTCCACCCTAACTCCATTAATTTGTTGATGACACATCTCACCATATGTTGCATCATGATAGGCATTTTTACCCTTACCCTTTTAATGTGTTGATGACATATCTTGCCATATGTTTCAACATCATAGGCATTTACACCCTGATTCTTCTAATGTGGTGATGAGATTATTATTATTATTATTATTATTATTATTAAATGATAAGCTACAGCCCTAGTTGGAAAATCAGGATGCTATAAGCCCTGGGGCCCCAACAGGGAAAATAGCCCAGTGAAGAAAGGAAACAAGGAAAAATAAAATATTTTAAGAACAGTAAAAACATTGAAATAAATAATTCCTAAATAAACTATAAAAACTTTAACAAAACAAGAGGAAGAGAAACTAGATAGAACAGTGTTCCCGAGTGTACCCTCAAGCAGGAGAACTCTAACCCAAGACAGTGGAAGGCCATGGTACAGAGGCTATGGCACTACCCAAGACTAGAGAACAATGGTTTGATTTTGGAGTGGCCTTCTCCTAGAAGAGCTGCTTACCGTAGCTAAAGAGCCTCTTCTACTCTTACCAATTCTAGCCACTGAACAATTACAGTGCAGTAGTTAACCCCTTGGGAGAAGAAGAATTGTTTGGAAATCTCGCTGTTGTCAGGTGTATAAGGACAGAGGGGAATCTGTAAAGAATAGGCCAGACTATTCGGTATCTGTTTAGGCAAAGGGAAAGAACCGTAACCAGAGAAAAAGATCCAATGTAGTACTGTCTGGTCAGTCAAAGGACCCCATAACTCTATAGCGGTAGTATCTCAACGGGCGGCTGGTGCCCTAGCCAACCCACTACCTAAGAATATATCTATATATATCTATCTATCTATATATATATATATATATATATATATATGTGTGTGTGTGTGTTTGTGTGTATATATATATATATATATATATATATATATATATATATATATATATATATAATCCTTTACACCATACCTCCATTAATGCTTAGATGACATATATCACTATATGTTGCATCATGATAGGTATATATAAGCTGATTTAATGTGTTGATGACATATCTCACCATATGTTCCATCATGATAGGCATTTACACCTTTACTCTCTTAATGTGTTGATGACATATTCCACCATATGTTGCACCATGATAGGCATTTACACCTTGACTCTATTAATGTGTTGATGGCATTGGCATATCTCACCATATATTACATCATGATTGGCATCCACACCTTGACTCTTTTAATGTGTTGATGACATATTTCACCATATGTTGCATTATGATAAGTGATAGGCACTTACACCCTCTTTTAATGTGTTGAGGACATATCTCGCCATATGATGTATAATGATAGGCAGTTATACCTTGACTCTATTAACATGTTGATGACATATCTCTCCATATATTGCATTGTGATAGGCATTTACTCCATAACTCCACTGATGTGTTTATAGCATATCTCACCGCATGTAGCATTATAATAGGCATTTACACTCTGACTCTTCGAATGTGCTGATGCTATTTTTCGCCATATATTGCATTATACTATGCATTTGAACACTCATTCTGTGTTGATTATATATCTCACGATTCTAAGTTTTTTTTCCACACAAACTCTATATAATCAGCATAAGCTTTCAATGAATAATGAAGTTTCTTTTCTCATATTCTATTCAACAAAATTCCAAGATTTAACTTTCTCAAGTTTTCATTCTTTATTTCTTTAGATAAAACAATATAAACAAATGTCCCAATGCGTGTTACACTTCTACTCCTCACTGTGAGATGGAGGAGAACCCATCTGTTTGTACTGCCATTTAGGATTCACGGACATATGAAGTGTCTCAGATGATTTCACTCGTTCTTCTCTATATTTATTATACCAACTTCATCAGCTCTCCAGTTCCTTTCTTGGCGCAGGTATAAAGTGTTAAATATTTGCTACATCTTACATCTGAATACTTTTCTTGCAGCGGCGTAGCCAGGGGTGTCTCAGAAAGGGGGGGGGGCAAGCATGGGGCAAGGTCATATTTAAAGGGTGCAGCCCTATGCGAGGCCCAAAGGGCCGAAGCCATGCGGCAGAGGGTCTGTAAGCCAGCAGTTCTGAGACTGTCAGATGCATTCTGAGCATCCAGAATAGTCATTTTGACCTTAGACATGAAAATCAGATGTACCAGTCAGAAGACTTAAGTTCAGCTTCATTACAGTTTCATGATTTTCTAGGGGCAGTGGGGATAATCATATGGTCAACCCCCCTCATCTTGTGTAGGAGGCACCCTCCCTGGACATAAGACTATGCAGTTTGAACTTTAATTCTTCTTTGGGGTACCTTGAGTTTCAGTTTCGAGAATAAGTTTGAATGCACTCAGCAATAACAGTAATAACACTATATTGAATTTAGTTGCAAAAGCACAGCTCATTTATTACTATGTTCCAGTAAGCCTACACATCTTACAAAGTAGTAGAAATACAATGCAACTGCACAGTTTTTGTCACTTTTTTTATACAGAAATGCAAGTCAGCTTCAGTGATAATTTTACTAAGTGAAGAAGTACAACGATGCATACTTAACGTATAGTGACATATTCATACTTTTCATAAGTCCAGTTACATAGTGAACATGACAAAAAACTTACTTATTCTTGCAATTTATGTCTTCTTACTGTATGTTCATAAAACTTTATGCCATGTCAATTAGATAAGAGCAATCTTTCTATTATCATGGTGGTTCGCAAAAAAATTTAACGAAGTCATCCAAGTCTAACTCATTTGATCTTTTCCTTTCAATGTGTGGGACACCAAGAAATTTGATAGTGGATTATAAGATTTGTTACCTAACACATTCGTATTCCTCCACTATTAATTTTGTCTTCCAAATGTCACTAGTAGTAACATATCCACATAATTTCCAATAGGATTTCAGTTTCAATTGTTTAATTTTCAGCAGCACTGTTTTACATGTATTTTTTCCCTATGACCATATCCAAATTTACTGTTTTAATTTAATTAGTAACAAATAAGTGTAAATTATTGTACGATTTCTGACTTCATCTAGTGTGTATTAGATAACGCATGTAGATATCAGTGTTGAGAGCTCTGTATAACTTACAGACTTTGATCGCATAATATAGATGTGCAATGATTTCAGTAAAGATATTAAAAGAAATGACATGAAAACTTTAAATTCTGAGAGGGGGGACAAGGAGACCCCTCTCAGGAGGGGCAAGATTTTCCCCCCCGGGGGGGGGATTGCCCCCCACCCCACCCCCCTTGGCTACGCCATTGTTTTCTTGTTCTTACCGCCATCATTCATAGAGTTTATACTACTAAAAATTCAATCAACATCTGACATCCAAGTTCTCTCAATTTCCATCAATTTACATCCAAGTTTTCACGTGTCATATCGATATCTAATGGCACTAGGAGATTCCAAGGGCCTTTATTGCATACCTTTGAATTAAACGGAAAGGTCATCTTACAGCTGTTTTTATGTTCAACTAGTAAACCCACAAAAAAGTTCAATAGCTTAACATAAACTAATGCATTGCATTGGTGACTCCTCGTCCACCTATTCGTTTGGATAGAAACGTTTCTTTAAGCATATTGATTTCGTTATCATTTGAGACACAGATTAGGTTTAAAGTGATCCTGCCACAAGCAGAATAAAATAAGGCTTATATCATTTTTTCATCTATTTGGTGGCTCATCGGACAACGTTCAGTTGACTATCTTATTTATTCATATCCCAACACCATAATGATGATTTCTTGCTTCTCTTTTAGCAAACAAGAGTATTGTGTGTTTGTTAATTGCTTAGGAAGTAGTATTGTGTGTTAGATAATTGCTTAAACAGAAGTGTTGTGTGTTTGGTAATTAATTAAGCAGGAGTATTGTGTTTTGTTAATTGCTTAAGCAGGAGTATTATGTGTTTGTTAATTGCTTACGCAGTAGTATTGTCTGTTTATTGATTGCTTAAGCAGAAGTATGTTGTGTTTGTCAATTGCTTAAACAGGTGCATTGTGTGCTGGCAATTGCTTGAGCAGGAGTATTATGTGTTTGTTGATTGCTTAGGATGTAGTATTGTGTGTTAGTTAATTGCTTAAACAGAAGTGTTGTGTTTTTGGTAATTAATTAAGCAGGAGTATTGTGTTTTGTTAATTGCTTAAGCAGGAGTATTATGTGTTTCTTAATTGCTTTAGCAGGAGTAATGTGAGTTTGTTAAATGCCTATGTAGTAGTATTGTGTGTTTGATAATAGCTTAAGGAGGAGTATTTTGTGTTTGTTAATTGCTTAAGCAGGAGTATCGTGTTTGTTAGTTGTTTAAGCAGGAGTATTTAGTGTCTGTTAATTGCTTAAGCAGGAGTATTATGTGCTTGTTAAAGGTTAAAGGTTAAAGGTGTCTGGTTCCAGTTCCAGTTCCATCAGAATAGATGCTCACCAGAACGTCAGCCGGGCAAGCCCAACCCCCTACTGTGGTGCCCTACCACAGCAGTAGCCTCCCCAGTAAACAGCTTAAACTCACGGCCCTGGGCGGGGATCGATCTCTTGCCACGCGAATGCGAGGCAAATACGTTACCACTGTACTAGCCAGGAGTCTTGTGTTTTTTAATTGTTTAGAAGGAGTACTGTGTGTTTATGTATGTCTTATGCAAGAGTATTGTGTGTTTATGTATGTCTTAAGCAAGAATATTGTGAGTGTTAATTAATTACGTTGGAGTATTTTGTGCTTTTTAATTCCTTAGGCAGGAGTGTTGTGAGTCTCTTAATTGCTCAAGCTTGAATATTGCGTGTTCATTAATTTTTTAAGCAGGAGTATTGTATGTTTGTTAATTGCTCAAGCAGGAGTAATTTGTGTTTGTTAATTGATTAAGCAGTAGTACTGTCTGTTTGTTGATTGCTTAAGCAGGAGTGTGTTGTGTTTGTTAATTGCTTAACCAGGCATACTGTGTGTTGGTAATTTCTTAAGGAGGAGTATTGTGTTTGTTAATTGCTTAGTCAAGAGTATTGTGGATTTGTTAATTGCTAAAACAGGAGTATTGTGTGTTTGTTAACTCCTTAAGCAGGAGTATTGTGTTTTGTTAACTGCTTAAGCAGGAAGTATTGTGTGTTTGTTAACTGCTTAAGCAGGAGTATTGTGTTTTGTTAACTGCTTAAGCAGGAAGTATTGTGTGTTTGTTAATTGCTTAAGCAGGAGTATTGTGGGTTGTCAATGGCTTAGGAGGGAGTACTGTGTGTTTGTTAGCTGCTTAAGCAGGAGTAATGTGTGTTTGTTAATTGCTTAAGAAGGATTAGTGTGAGTTTTTTAATTGCCTACGTAGGAGTATGTGTGTGTGTTAATTTCTTAGGCTGAAGTATGAGTACTGTGTGTTTGTTAGTTGCTTAAGCAGGAGTATTAAGCGTTTGTTAATAGCTTAAGCACGAGTATTATGTGTTTGTTAATTGCTTAGGCAGCCGTACTGTGTGTTTGTTAATTGCTTAAGCAGGAGTATTGTGTGTTTGGTTAAGCAGGAGTACTGTGTGTTTGGTTAAGCAGGAGTACTGTGTGTTTGGTTAAGCATGACTATTGCGTACTTGTTAATTACTTAACCAGGAGTATTGTGTGTTTAATTATTGCTTTCACATGAGTATTGTTTGCTTGTTAACTGCTTAGAAGGAGCACTGTGTGTTTATTAATTGCTTAAGCAGGAGTATTTTTCGTTTATTAGTTGCTAAAGCAAGAGTATTGTGTGTTTGTTAATTGCTTAGTCAGGATTATTGTGTATTAATTACTTAAGCAGGATTATTGTCTGTTTGTTAATTGCTGAAGCAGGAGTAATATGTGTTTGTTAATTGTTTAAGCAGGAGTAATGTGTGTTTATTAATTGTTTAAGCAGGAGTAATGTGTGTTTCGAAATTGCTTAGGCAGGAGTATTGTGTGTTTGTTAATTCTTTAAGGAGGAGTATTGTGTTTCTTAGTTGCTATAGCAAGGGTATTAAGTGTTTGTTAATTGTTTGAGCAGGAGTATTGTATGTTTGTTAACTGCCTAAGCAAGAGTATTATGATTTATCAATTGCTTACGTAGGAGTATTGTGTGTTTGTTAATTCCTTAGGCAGGCGTATTGTGTTTGTTTGTTAATTGCTTAAGCAGGGGTATTGTATGTTTATTAGTTTCTTGAGTAGGAGCATTGTGTGTTTTTTAATTGCTTAAACAGGAGCATTCGGTGCTTGTTAATTGCTTAGACAAGAGTATTGTGTATTTGTTAACTGCTTAAGCAGGAGTAGTGTATGTTTTTAATTGCTTAAGCAGAATTATTGTGTGTTTTTTAGTTGTTTAAGCAGGAGTATTGTGTGTTTGTTAATTGCTTAAGCAGGAGTATTGTGTGTGTGTTAATTGCTAGGCGGAAGTACTGTGTATTGGTAATCAATTAAGCAGGCGTATTGTGTTTCTTAATTGCTTAAGAAGGAGTATTGTAGTTTGGTATTTGCTTAAGCAGGAGTATTGTGTTTATGTTAATTGCTTAGGCAGGTGTATTGTATGTTTATTAGTTGTTTAAGCAGGATTATTGTTTGTTTGTTAATTGCTTAATCAGGAGTACTGTCTGTATGTTAATTCCTTAAGCAGGGTTATTATGTGTGTGTTAATTGCTTAAGCGGGAGTATTGTGGTTTTTTTTTTTTTTAAATGATTAAGCAGAAGCATTGTGTGTTTGTTGGTTGTTTAAGCAGTGGTATAGTGTGCTTTTCAATTGCTTAAGTTAAAATTTATGTATCCCAAGGATATTTTCATTTAGAATTTCCACACTTATATGAAATTCGTAAGATTTTTTCACAATAAAAGCAAACAAAACACCAACAAATAGAGATTTATTGAAGAAAATTATTAACTTGTCTCACATAGATGATAATGATTGAAATGAATGCTTACAAATCCAACCTCTTACCTTCAAACCTTTCCACGCCCCAGTTGCTTTACAAATGTCTTCGCCAACTTTCTTAGGCGAGAGTCCAAGAGGTCCGACTTTGGGAGCTAATGAAGATGTGGCACCAACTTCGCCTCCCACAGCTCTTAACTTGACTGAGAAAATGATACAGAAAATCATCATGAATACTGGAGGACCGTATTAGTTTCACAGGAACATTAATTTTTTCTTTAAGAAATGTTATCAATCTTCACAATAACCCTTTTCATATTTAGATAATATTGTATGGCAAAGAGTTGCGAGGAACAGACTAAAAAAATCTGTTACGTAGCTTTATTCTGACATTTAGTTATATATTCATAAACAAACCAGCATATTAGTGTTGGATTCGACTTTTGTTTATATCTATTAGTAATCTGTTCTGAGGTTTTATGATCACTGAATCTACACAATGTCTAAAACTTAAATTCTAAAGTAGCACTGGTATATTGTATGTGAAGCACCCAATATCAATTATGATAATTGTTTTTTTCTTTATATGAAAATAACCTGTTATAGCACCAAAATTGTTCTTTTGCAACAACATAAAGATAGAGAATTGTCTTCTGCGATTGAAGTGCAAGTGAAATACAATTACTGATTCGTGTTGTGCATTTCGTACAGTATATATGGTTCACCACTAAACTGATAACAGGAAAGAGAAGGTTAGCCTTTTCCTTGTAACTACAATAGAAAACAAGATACAGAAGAACTTGAGTATCATTTTGGACCATCATACAAACTTCCATTCATAAGCATATTCCTAATTCTAAATGGTGGAATATGACTCACATCCTCCAAAACAAACAAAATTAAAATACTAACCAGGTGTATAAATACTTGAAAGTTAAGCATGAATGATTTAACCTCACCAAATTTCAAATTATTAAAGCAAATTCAATAAAGTACAAACAACTAATATATTCCTTTCAACAAACCTACCATCATATTTGCAGACTTTTTTTTTCTTTCTAATATACACTAGTATAATGTTAATTACATACTTTTCTATTACCTCAGTTACTAAAGTAGGTATTTTGTCTTGATAAGTATACTTATTTAAATAGCTAAATTTAGCATCTTTGACCGGCCAGGACAGTCTTTCATAAAATTTTCTAGAAAACATGTCCCAACTGATTTCTTTACTACTGATAATAAAGAAAGACGAGTTTAGACAAGACCTCACAACAATAAACTTGTAGAATGGAAGTAAAGTTAAAATAGTCGTAATTGTTGAAATAAATAACTTGATTTTTAGCACAACCATTTATAGAAATAAAACTTTGAATGTAAGTTACCAAGATTATCGTTCCCTACATAGTTGACTTCTTTTGCACTAATAAGTAAGAGGAAATTTACCACTCTAGTAATGCTATCTTTTTTTTTTATCTTTTGTGTGGCTTGCTGAAATAATAAAAAATAAGGTATTTGACATTATTTATCAGGACATCAGTAAATGAAAATTTCTATCACATGTCGCTGTCACAATTAATATATGATATATAGAATATTTAAAACAATATTTGTAGGATTGAAATTAAATAATATAGCCTCACTCGTACACCATCTAGGTATACTAAGATGTTTAATCAGTAAGAAAACAATGTCCTAGGTTAATGGGGAGTATGTATGCTTATGAGTAATGCCCCTGTAGTCAGAGAATTTGCAAGGGTTTATTCATAATATCAAGTACAAGGTATTTGAATAGCTAATAAGAATAAACTTCTTAATCCATAAAGGAAATCAGATGTCTTAAGTTTTATAATCTTGGGGTTTAGCCAGGAGAGGTCATCTGTTCGCTTGCCCTTTGCATGCCCTTATCTGTATGCACACCTTTCGCGTGCCTATCAGCACGCTACCATGCTCACACCCAAATAATGTGCTCATACAGAAGCGCGCCCCATAGGTACACCAGCCCTCACATGTTTGCCAGTGCTACTATGTGCATATGCGCTCTTCTCTTTATGCACACTCCCCTGTGCATGAACCCTCCTGCTGGCACACGCCCACAAGTTTTCCTGTGGGTGTGCACAATCCCAAAAGTTCTTCTGTGCAAGAGCATGCTCATACAGAAGCACCTTCACCTGGTCACACAGGCACTCCTACGGGAGCACATGTTCATCTGCTTATTCTTGTGTAATCCTACATGAGTACCGCTCTCACTTGCTCTCATGTGTGAGCGCCCACGAATTCTCCCTTGAGCATGAGCCCTAGAGTGCCCACAAGTTCTCCCTTGCACACGAGCCCGAGAGCGCCCTCAACTGTTTGCGTATGTCCTCACATCTATGCTCACCCTCTTCTGAGAGCTCCCATTCGTCTTCTAGTGAGCCAAGAAACTTGATAGTTTTAAGTTCGCCAGCCAATTTTGCAAAGTGAGAGAATATATGATGAGAACATTCCTTCCCTGACGATACAAATCAGTATGTGGTGCAGGTGCTTACACACTGGCTATTTGTGTTCTCTCATAAAAACGACCACACACACTACTATTAGGAATAAGAGCCTCGCCCTTCTCTTCATGAAAAAAGGCATACTGAGAGTTGTCTCTTTGGGAATTCATTTGGTACTCTATTTTACAACAGTGGTCTGTCTTGCACCAGATACAGTGCCCCTATAAAAAGGTTGGATTAATGTAGATGCATGACTCCAAAGATCTTTAAATGAGTATGTGAGGCCATTATGTATCAAGAGAAGCGGAATGTACCAAGATTGCGACAAGCTCTGAGTGGTTCCTGATACAAATTCTCAAATCCCTGATTTTAGCTCTCGGTCTCGTAAGAGATCAAGTTCCCATTTTCTTAATCGGAAGGAAAGGCCCCTTGCCAATCTAAGTAAGTCAGACACCTAGAATGATCTTACATTGTATGCGAGGCGAGAGGTTACATATCGGAAATGCTTACTTTATTTCTTCATGAATACGTTCTGGTACAATGTTCAAGTGTTTACTGTGCTTTCTCAATGCTATGCAAATGGACACTTCACATATTTTCTTCAGTGACTTTTGAGTCACAGAACTGCTGGCATCTGCTTTGTTCCTGCTCTTCCATTCCACGATATCGTGGAAGGAGATTCAACGATTGTTACAATCGCCTTATGGGCTACCAGATCTTACCTTCCTGAGCGTCAGGTTTTCCTTGTACCCTGCCGCTTCATGTTTCGTCTTTATGGTAATTATCCAATTGTGTTTGCTCATGCTTGTTCTCCATGATAAGGAACCTTATGATCAATTACCACAATCAGGAACGTTACTATCATGTACTTCGACTGGGAATCTTACAATTGTTTACCTCAATCAGGAACCTTATAATCATTTACCTCAAATAGGAACCATACAATCGGTTACATCGATTATGAACTTTATGATTGGTTACCATCTGTTACCATGATAGGGATCCTTCCAATCAGTTACCACGATCGGGAACCACATGACCTGGAACAATAATTGGAACTTACATTCGTGACTTAAGCACTCATCCTCTTTGAGTCACCAGGGAACTAGTTCACGTGTTCCTTATTAGCACTCCTACCACTGAAGAGAAGGAAGAAAGAATCACCAAGGCACAGGCACAGGATGACTTAGGCCGAATCCTTTGCATGGATTTATAAGAGGAGCAGTGCTGTACCAAAACTCAACCTTAGGAAAGGTTTTTTGATACAATGAACAGGAGATTATGCTCCTTCTCATTGCTTAGCAAGTAATTTGCAGTCACTCTCATCTTAGCGAAATTTCATTATTCGCAGATACCTATCATCGACATAGATCCCACGCTCAGAGACATTTCCATGAATGACTGTTCTATACACATCAAAATCTTCCATCCTGGCTGTGCTTGAAGGATTTGAACAGATGACTACTCCAATCTGACTGCAGCATTCATACAAGCACGGAAATGTCACATCATGCGCATGTGCGACTGTTTGCAAGGATACTTTCCAACCAAGTTCTTTTGTATATTTTCTTCAAGAAGACAGTAATAGAGAAAGCTACATTTAGGATAGCTTAGTATGGCAATTCCAACTTCCTCTGAATAATAGGATTACTTACACTATAGAAACTAATACGTTCCATATTCCTAGACTTTTTGCAGGATACCTACCCAATCAATTGAACCAGCTGAGTCCACATTGATGAGAAGGACTTGATGGAGACTCATGCACGATGATACAATATCCCGACACCTGAGTACGCTGCTATGGAAGCATTTCAATAGCCAGCCTCAAAGCTACATCAATGTTCAATCGCCGGGAAATCACAATCACTTGCTACACTAAAATCTAGTGTTTGTCAAGCCCAAGGATGAGGAAGTATGCAGACTTGATCTAATCAATCGCCAAAAATAAAGCTTTTGATGCATAATTCAACTGATCCTTGGGCCATTTGAAACCAAGAGGAGAGAGAATATTACTGCCTCCCTCTCCAGAAGACAAGGGAGTCAAGAGAGTTTTTGCTTGGATTATTACCATAGTAATAATCCAATTGTGTTTACTCACTGTAAGACAGGGGGCCTCGCACTTGTCCTCGATGATCAGGAACTTTACAATCGTTTACCATAGCCCAATTCCCAGAAGGGGTAATAGTGGAAGAAGGTGTAAACAGGTCTCTTCCATCGCTAAGGTTCCAAACCATTTCAAGGGTAACTATTATGAGATCCCCATCGCACCATTAGCAGGCATTGAAAAATGCCCCTAGGATTTTCAGGCTCAATCTGCTCCTACAGGCTCTTCTTTCCCTTGGAAGGTTCGGACAGTGCTCCATCTTTCCCCCATAACCAGGCCTTCAACGTAGAGGGATTAAGGATGGTGAGGCAGAAAGGATCACAGAATTTAATGGCATCTCGCATCACCTATAGGCAGGAATAGAGACAACATGGGAGCGGCCAAGAAGGTTTCAGGACTCTTACAGTCAATTCTTAAAAATAAATTAGTCGACAGAGAACTGGAGACTGGTCATTAGTCTACATGCTTGGTTCTCCAGACACCATTCAGGATGGGCATAGCTAGCTGTATGGAGTCTGTCCTAAGAATGAAGACAGCTATGATTCTGTGTCTGAGAGACACATACCCTCAGATCCATACTCTGTCTCACTGTACCCAAGTGTTCATACAAGTTCTCACGCTAGTCTCTTTGGAGCACTTTCAATTGGTACCGTCTTGCTTGAGGGTACACTCAGGCACACTATTCTATGTTTCATTATTTCCTTTCCTCACTGGGCTATTTTTCCTGTTGGAAAACTTGGGCATATAACATCCAGATTTTTCAAATAGGGTTATAGCTTGGCAAGTAATACTAAAAATAATCGTCTGCAAATGGCTTTCGATGATTGCCCCATTCCTGTCCTCCTACAGGGGAACTAAATCAGCATTGAAAGAGACTTCCTTCCTCTTGTCTCAATCTGTGAATTAATATATATCAGAGGTTTGAATATAGGGGAATACCTTAGCACGATAGCTATTGGAGGCTCTCTGGTGAACAATCGTAGCAACAGAGTTAATGCAACTGTTCCTACACTGCCTTCTGGATCTACAAGGACGTCTTTCAAAACTTACTGCATTGACAAGAAGGCTAGTCCCCTCCCAAAAAATCACTCTAATAGTTTCTGAAGCTTTACTGATTAACAACCAGCATTCCCCTTCCTTTCAATTTGGGTAGGAAAAGGAGTACGAGACAATCTCTCCTGGCAACTGCATGACGTCCACAGACATAGCAGAGAAAGGAAGAGGTTCTTATCTGGGTTTCATTCTTTTTAAGGGATGAGATCTATGGAGGGATTGCCCTGTTTTCAATCTACCAGCAATGCCTAATACCTTGCAAGCTTTACAAAGAGTTTGATAAAGCACTTTGTAGCGGTGATAAAAGAAAACTCTTCCTTTCATCGCCAAAGTCACAAACCTTTCACGAGCAGGTGTACTCTAGGGAGAAGAAGATGCAATAGAACTCTGCAAGGTTCTTTCAGGCAAGAGCACTTTTGATCTATGGCCAGAGGCAAAATGTGCACATCCACAGATAATTTTTTTCTGTACCTTGGTACGTCAAAACTATAACATATAGCTATAACATTTTGCCGAAGATTGATTGAACTTTTCTAAGATGTAAGCAAAATATCTTTGCAATGCTAAAATGCATTTATAAAAGCGGAGAAAACGTTATTATAATTATGATAGATTACTTAATTTTTCTGGAAATATTGTAGTCCTCGCTGATCCGTCAGGCTGTAGCAAAAATGTTGATATAAAGTTGATTGGTAATTAGCAATGATTGATTGCAAAAGGATAGATTTTTACTGTGAGCAATAGTGTCATGTGTCAACCTACTTATGTTGACGTTGCATAGTGTAGCTAATCAAGAAATGAAGATAGAAATAAACTAGAAATTGAATTATAAAGCTGAATAAATTTCCTATACAAGAAATAACTAAAAAGGATGTATATTGTTGTAATATAATTGAGTAACTGAAGAGCAAAGACGGACAACAAATTCCAATTTTAAGTAAGTAAATTTACAATATTTTTTTTTTCAACAAAATGTTCATGTTTTTACATTTATTTTCTATACCATGAGAAAATACAAACTTAACAGTTGGCAATTGGTGGGTCTTTTCTTAGCATCGTCATTGAATTTCTAAGTAATAGATCGCAAAGACTTGTAGTTGATGGGCACCATAGTGAGTATAAAAATGTGATAGCTGATGTTCCTCAGGGTAGTGTTCTTGGCCCATTACCTTTCATACTATACACACTTGACCTGTGGTTTGGCCCAGAAAAGAAGCTCGTTGCATATGCAGATGATGTTACTCTCTTTACATCAATTCCATCTCCGGAATGTAGATCTGGGGTTGCTGAATCCCTTAATAGAGACCTTGCTAAAATTAGTGGATGGTGTAAATTATGAGGATTGAAGTTGAATTCTAACAAAACTCAAAGTATAATTGTAAGTAGGTGGAGGATAGTGGCTCCTCAACATCCGGATCTCAGCATTGATAAAATTTCTTTACCTTTGTATGACTTTTAAAATTTTAGGTGTGTCTCTCGATAACAAATTCACTTTTGAGGTAACACATTAGGTCTGTGTTTCTGCAATTGCACAAGAAAACTGGCTTATTGAGAAAGCCTTTTAAGATTTATGGTGGTCAATCTATGCTGAAGAAATGTTTTAAACCTTTCATTCTATCTTGTTTCGAGTATTGTTTTCCTGTCTGGTCTTCTGCTGCTGATTCTCATTTTAATTTGTTGAACAGGAACTTGCGGTGTATTAAATTTCTAATGCCTGATCTCGATATTAATCTCTGGCACCATGGTTTAATTGGTTTGTTATGCATGTTGCATAATATTTCTCATAATTCAGACCATCTTTTACATTCAGATATTCCAGAACAGTTCCACCATGGCCACCGTGAGAGAAGGACTTTTCACGTGGACATTTATGTCACTGATACATTTTACCGGTAGACTGAAAGAAAGCCTACCAGAGACTAGTACACCTAAGCCAGTTACCGAGAGAGGTCTCGCTGCTGGTAGACGAATTTTTTATCTTAAAATTATACAAAATAGATATAAATAGTGATGAATTTTGAGTAACTATTGGAGAATATACTGAAAAACTTTTATTGAATTTGAAAAGATTCGACGGAAAAAAAGTGTTTTCCCACTCTCCTTTCCACCCGAAATATAATGTTCAAGTGTTGTGAAAATAAATGTCAGGAAAATTGTATAAATGGGACAAAATT
>NC_090731.1:96559892-96592392 GCF_036898095.1 Palaemon carinicauda | reverse complement strand
CATGGGTTCTGAACTTGTTGACACATCTGTAGATCATTGAGTGGACAGGAAATTCTTGACATCTCAACCGTTCTTTGAATTGCAATTGAGCTGCATGGATAGACCTCAACCGAAAATATGCCTCAACTGTAAATGTCTTTTCCTCAGTAGTCCATGGCATCTTCAAGGTTGAAATTGGTAGACTCTTAGAACATTAATTTTTCTTAATAAATCTGAAAAATAAAAGGAATTGATTATTTATTTCAAAAGTTATTCAAGTTTAGGTGATGACCGTCTTTTTATGTCACCTTGTATGTGTGTGTATGTGTTTATGGTCTTTCTATGCCAGTACACACCTGCAAACTTTCTTAGTTCGTCAATCCATCATCTTCTCTTTCTTCCCCTGATTCTTTGTCTATCTATAGGGACTGTGAGGTACGAGAGACAGATCATAGCCGAGTGATGCTTTAGACGAGCAAGTTGATCCTCATAAGACATATGGATAAGGATAGGGAAGTGAGAAATATGGGGAGATGAAGAGTACCTCTGGATACAATCCAGTTTATAGTCCGAAGGCAGGAACTCGGGGTGAGAAGGAATAAGGAAAAGGGAGAAAGGGAAGTACAGGAGAAGATTAAAAGAGAGGGGCAGACTCTCGTGAGATGCTAGGTAAGTTAAGGAGCCACCTGAAAGTGCAGGCAACTAAGATTTAAACAAGAAAAGACAGGCAAGGAGTGGAAGGTGTTTTGGTTCTCGCAATGTTTAGCCCTGTTGCAAGGAGTATGTCTGTCGGGGCACTATTCAATGGTTAAAAAGGTTATGATGATTGAAATGTTATGATGTTTTTGATAGAATATTAATTTAATTATTGAATTAAAGATACTTATTTTATTTTTATTTTTGATCAGATGTTATATATCTGGACCTGGGAGGATTACAATTGACCTTAGGCTCCAATCTCCCACACTAATTATGATCACGATTATGTTCAATAGTGAGATTCCTTGTAAGAGTGCATACGTCTTCATCATCAATAGCTAGTTTATCCCAGGTTTTCTGACCAAGCCTGTGGAACCTGACATTTAGAGGCTCCAACTTGGAATGGTGATGCAATTCTTTGAAACCTTTTTAATCTATTGAGAGTCAACCAGGAAGCATTTATTCTCGCTTTAACATGAGGAAGGGTGACAGATTTTCAATGCTAACCCCAAATAATAGCACTTTCTGTTTAAATGGAATTCTAACGTTATCTATTATAATTTCTGCGGGACTGCGAGCTGAAATTGAGTGAAGCTGAAATTTATTCATATACAGTATGTGGTTATTTTCTATTTCTTTTTATAGTTATTATTTTTTATATTTCCCGGACAGTCTTTCTTTGTAGCATTGGTTTATTTTTATTAGGGTAAGTTATTATTTAGGTGTTATCGTCTGCAAACATGATTTGAAGGCAACCTTGTATAGAAGGAGGGATATCTTTGATATAAAAGTTATATAGTGAAGGGGAGAGAACATTGCCCGGAGGAACACCTGACAGTAACTGAAACTCTGGTCCTATATATTCTGTTATTCTAATCATGGCCACTCGGTTGTCTAGAAAGTTGCACAACACCCTCAAGCCATACCTTATCAAAAGCTCGGCTGACATCTCTAGAGATTAGGTTACAAACACATCCAAGACTTTTCTTGACCGCAATGAATTAATATAGCCTGGCTAATGCAAGTTGCGTCCCTTTTCCTTGGGTAAAACCATATTGATTGCTGTTTGTATGCAAATTATCGTCAAGGAATTCGTCAAACCTTACTATTATGTTTTTTTTTTAAGAATCTTACCAGGCATCTCTCATAGGGATATGGGTCTGTAGTCAGAGACTGAGGTGAGATCTTTGCCTTTATTCCCCCACGAAAGGAAGTAATGCTCTCATAAAAAAACTCTTGCCAGCAACCCTTATTCATAGTTTCATTGAGGATATTTGTAAGAAAGGTGAGCATTGAATTGGTAGATTTTTAAGGATAATTTTGCTGACTTTAGAATGGCCTGGAGCTTTGTTTTTAAAACTTTTGATTACTATGATGATATCTTATAGTTGGATTTGTTTGAGAAATGGGTCATCGTTAAGCCTCCCAAGGTCGACTATATCATAAGGTATTATACGATCAGCATGTTCACGGATTGTCTCAATAACATGTTGCTCATGTTGTTGGTCAAACCTTAGATTCTCTATTGAATTTATTTTAAAGATATTAGATCAGAAGTCTCTGAAAGTCGCCTCCTGATCTTGGGGTGAATAGATTTTGATATTGTTATGAAGGATGTAGGCTATGGGTCGAGAAGCTGAACCTAAAAGAATTCTAATCATTCTCCAAAATTTTCTTGGTTCTTTATAGAAGTCTTCACATTTGTTCAGAAAGTATCCTAGGTTGAGTTAATGAGTTCAATGGGTTCTATTTTTATACGTTCTTGTATATTGTGAATGAATTCTAAAAGTTGATGTGTTGGACCTCGGATATTAATTAAATCTAGGGCTAGTATATAACAAATCTGTAGCAGTTTGAGATAATCTGATTCTTTAGAGTAAGGTAAGATCCTGTAGGTTTTGAGGGGGATATGGAATTCTAAGGCTTCTTTGATCTTCCCATACCAAAGTTATTTTCTCATCTATACAGGATTTATCCTTTAAGATGTTATCGGGTTCGTCGTAATTAGAGAGAGAGTCATCGAGTGTGTGTTTAAAACATTCCCAATTGGTATTGTTAATATCGAGTGTTGTACTAGTGATCACCAATATGGGTCTCACATTAAGTTTTAGAATAACAGGAATATGATCTGATATGGTTAAAGGGCCTCGAGTGATTGAATAATTGAAGATATGAAATCTATTAGAGAGAAGAATATCAGGCCCACTAGAGGCTCTTCTGTTAAGATATGTATCAAAATCTGGTCTTAGAAACCTAATGATGTTCCTACTCGTTAATCCGTGAATTAGGGTATCTGTAGGCTTTGCTCTATTATGGCCAAGGGCCGGGTGAGTTGCGTTTAGATCAGCTAGAAGAGAGACGGGGATATTGTGTCTCACTTAGGAGATTATATCTTGTTGTGGAAATGCAGGGTGTCTTGGAGGTAGGTAAGTTGTTGTAACTATTACTGGTACTCGAACTGTCTGTAATTCGACATCAATCAAATCATGATTGAATCCATCTATCAATTTAACTGAAATATCTCGTCTAACTTCTATTGCTGTTCCGGCGTTTTGCTCACCAGAGGTGTTTCACTGGAATACGTTGTAGTTGCAGATCTTGACACGGGAGGAAATAGGAATCCCTGTTGAGTTAAGAAGTGTGAGGTGAGGGGAGAGAGACGAGTAAATATTAATAAGTTCCAAACTTCGGAGGAATGTCCACTTTAAGACGTTGTGTTGGATTACTGTGAGAGTGTCCATTATGGTAACTGTCCTTTAGTTAAGTAAAAAAATCTTGATTTTAGCCTCTTGAATTTTTCACCATTGATCCGAGCAACCCTAGAACTGTATTTATCAAGTTCTATTGAGCCATCATTTATTAGGTGAACGTCTGCATTGTTATCAAATTTCTCCGTGAAGATATATTTAATTGTTTTGCTTTCGACAATCATTTTCTTGATGGTATCGCGAATTGCGGATTTGGGGATATCTGCTGAATTGATTGAGATGTAGAGTCCAATTTTTGGTTTATTTGAGTATTTAATGAGGGGGAGAGTTGGGAGGGCAGTGACTCCTTGCAGTTCGATGTCTGCAGGAACAGATGCTGAGGTTGAAGCTTGTGGTTGTTTTTTTGGCATAATTGGCTGACTCTGAGATATCAGAGTCTGAGCCACTAAGAACTTTTTTACTGTTCACTTCGTCTGTATCCATATCTTCATTTGTTGTTGGTGTCTGTTGAGGGATAGTATCATTCTGGGATCCTGTTTTCAGCAATGTTGAGACTTTTTTGGCCAAATTGATGGCCTCATTGGGGATTTTCACCAAAGGAAGTCTATTAGCTTTGTAGAAAGTATCGACTGTAGATTGAAAAGTGCCAGGTTCGACTGCTTCACTCCAATTTGCCATGATTATAGCTGTGTTCATAATTGTGTATTATTGTAATGAAATGGTATTGTGGTTAGGATTAGCAGAGATGGTTGTAACATTAGGAGCTAAGACTTGAGCAAAGGACTTGTTAGGCACTGTCTGGGATTGTTAGGTCCTAATAGTCTTTGCCTGATCCTTTACCATTGTTTTTCCTGCTGGGCATCTAGCTGTCATAGTTGGGTGGTCACCGCTGCATGTGATGCACTTATGATTATTTCCATTATTGCACTTGATCCAATAATGGTCCTCAGAGGCACAGACTGAGCAAATCTTGTATGTGGACAGCTTTGGGCAATCTTTTTTTACATGATCGTATTGGTAGCATCTCATGCATTGAGACAGTGAGATGTGAATGTCTTGTCTTGGGAATTTAGGGGGGAATGATTGGTCTGAGATGCGAAGTCCTTTGGTAAGGCAGTCTCCTACCATTTAAACTGTTTCCAGTTTGACCTTAAAGGTGGCTTTAGTTGAAGGCAGTTTGATTACTACAGATAGTTTTACCCTATTTTGATATTCAATCTCATGTTTTAGCTCTACAGACTGATTATAAATAACACTGTCTGCCTGGGTTATAACTAGGGTCCGTAAGGCATTCAAATGGGGGGGGTACTGCACTTCAAAGTTTTATTAAGAAATGTTTCCTTGATTTTAGAGTGGATGATTTCCTCAATAGTGGCTTCATCTGCAAAGCTAAACAACAGTTATTAGACTTTGCTAATTTATGAATAAAGCATGAATTATCCTGTAAGATACCCCTTATTTCCAGGCGGCGAGAATCACTATCAGATTCTTGACTAGTGTCTCTGATCATCACTTTCCCCATTTTACCGACGGAGACAGATCTGAACATTTAAGGAATTTTATTTACACTTTGCGAATATTTATGAGAATATTAATGAGTTGCACTGCTTATTTGAAAAATTCTAAAGGTAAATTACTCTATGGGATTTCAGTTTTTTTATTAAGAAAAATTATTTTTTCTTTTTTTTTTTAATTGTGATGGAGTGTCGTGAGATGATTTTTGAAAGTGGGATTAGGTAAAGAGCATATTACTTTTCAACAAAACTTCAAAAAATCTCAAGTATTTCAAATATTAAAGGTGCTAGAACCAAAAAACTTTTTGAATAATATTAGATGAGAATAAAAGATGTTAGAGTCACTTTATGGGAGACATTGACTTATGACTAACTCCTATCCTATGTAGGCACTACTGAGGGAGTAGGAGCCTAAACTGTGCAGCACCTCCAGTGTCCCCAGAGAGTTTTATGACTACAACGGCAACTTCAGGGAAAAGGGCTACTGATGGTGTTAGTAGATGAAGAGTTTCGAGAAAGAGAGGCAGAGTAGTACATGGGGGTATTGGGTGGGGGAGGGAAGGGGAGGATAAGGATAAAGGAATTGGTTGGGTGGACGGCCAAGGGAGAGCTGTCTCTTGGGAACTGCAACTGGGGGTGGAGGTCCTAACAAAGCTTCAAGTCGGAGCTGCTAATTAAGGCTTTCAGTAGATGCTACGAGAGGTCTGTTCAGGGTGACGTCCAGAAGCCGAATGACTGTGAATGATGGATGAACTTTGAAATTGTGAATGGATGCTTTATTCCTGAGATGGGCAGACTGTCTGTCTGTCTGTTAAGATTGCCTTGGGTTGACTCAGTGTGACAGCCGACCTTGCTGGTTTGACATGCCGTGCAAACTCGCATGAGTCCTTCCTGAACCCCGGCCACACGAACTTGTCGGTCATCAGCTTAGTGGTAGTCCTCGATGAAGGGTGCAAGAGACCATGAATGATGTCGAATACCAGCCTTCATCTCGACAGTGGGAGGAAAGGTCGAGGGCGGCCTGTGCTGATATCGCAAAGCAGAGTGGGGCCATTGTGATGTAACTTGACGTCCTCCTACCGAAGGGAGGTTGAGGAAGACCTCACGTCTACTGTCGCGGAGTCGTCTGTTCGTTCCCGGGCAATGTCCTTGTAGTTCACCCCGATGTGGATGGAGTTGATGCTGATTCTTGACAGAGCATAGGCCACCGGGTTTTTTCTCCCTAGGATGTAGCTGATAGTGCAGCCAAACTTGGCGATGGCTGCCAGGTGTCGTTGCTGTCGGGCGGACCATGCGTTCCCAGGCTTGGTGAAGGCGTGGACCAGAGGCTGGTGGTCCAGCTGGTTGGTAAATGAGGTTCCCTCCAGCAGGTATTTGAAGTGCCTGATAGCGAGGTACACTGCCAGAATCTCGCGGTTGAAAGTGTTGTAGCAAGTCTCGGGTGGTTTTAACGTCCTGCTGAAGAATACGAGTGGCTGGGGCACGTTGTTGATCACCTGCTCTAGGACGGCGCCACATGCATTGTTACTGGCGTCCATAGTTAACCTCAGAAGGGCCCCGGGTTCCAAATAGGCCAGGGTTGTGGCTTTGCCAAGAGCATTCTTTGTTTTCTCAAAGGATTCTTGTTGAGGGGGACCCAACTGTAGCGTCTTCGGTTTTCCCTTCAGGACGTTGAGAAGGGAGGTCATCACACCTGCAACGTTGGGCAGGAACCTCCGGTAGTACTTCACCATGCCGATAAATTCTTGAAGGGTCCTCACGGAGGTCGGCGTCCGGAATTTGATTATGGACTCCACCTTCGACATCACGGGGAGCATGCCCCCTTTTTGAGAGTTTGTGCCCCAGGAACTCCCCCTTCTCAGCCCCGAACCTGCATTTGTTAAAGCGTACTACGAGGGCATTCTCCCAGCAGTCGCCTCAGAACCGTCCTCACGTGCCACAGGTCTTCCTCCCGCGTATTCTTGAACTTAAGGATGTCATTGACGTAGACGGCGCAGATGGGAAGGTCCCCCAAGATGCTGTCCATCAGACACTGTAAGGTTGCCCCAGCGTTTTTCTGGCCGAACGTCGGCTTGGAGAAGACATAGGACCCGAAGGGGGTGATGATAGCTGTCTTCGGGATGTCGCTGTGGTGCACGGGGACCTGAAAATAAGTCGAAGAAAATAGTGGCCCAGTGGAGGGCCCCGGTAAGATCCTGCAAGTTGGGCAACGGGTAGTGGTCAGGTGTCATGGCCAGATTTAGGCATCAATAATCGCTGCAGGGCCTCCAGCTCCCGTCTGGTTTCTTGATCATGCGCAGCGGAGAGGCCCACAGGCTGGAAGCCTTTTTGCAGATTCCCAGGCGCTCTATTTCCTGGAAGGCGTGCTTGTTCTCCTGTACCTTCTGTGGTGAAAATCGTCTGAACCTACAGTGGGTTAGGGACACGTCATTGAGATGTGTTGGAATATCCCATGCTTGGCGGGTACCTCCTCCAGTTGGTGGAGCTCAGGTTTGAAGACCTCCGGGAATTCCTGTAGCAGGTAGCCGTAATTGTTGGGCGTGACTGAGCACACCCTGGGAAGGCTAGGCCCGCTGGAAAGGTGGTGGGTCCGGTAGGTCCCCTGGTCTACTAGTCCTTTGCAACGCACGTCTACCAGCAGTCCGTGGTGAGCGAGGAAGTCAGCGCCTAGGAGGAGCACCTTGGCTCTGCGATCAGGAAAGGCCAGCTGTAATCCCGGCCCATGATGGATATCTTCAGTATCCTCGTCCCGTAACAGGTGATGGAGCTGCTGTTTGTGGCAACCAGGGCAGCTTTGTCGTCTGACGGGAAGCCGTGGTCGTCCTTTGAAGGAGGGAACGTTGACACCATAGCGCCGGTATTCACCAGGAACCTTTTTCCTAAGTTGACGTTGAGGATGTAGAAGCCTGTGCGATCGGGCCTTGCCTGCTCCATGGTTGCTTGTAGGCGTGGTCGCCCACCTAGTTTTTTGGATGGAAGCACGGTTTGACATACTTCAGCACCCCTTTCCCCCAGACTTGGTGGAAGTAGCACCATCTGGAAAAGTCGGGGCCCTTGTGGTAGTGGTCCTCTCATTGTTGCAGTTGCTCCTGCTGTGGACACTGCTGGTGTTGCTGCTACTGTCGATGTGGCAGTAGCCGTGGGCGAAAGTATTGGGGTCTCCCGCTTTGGTTCGCGTTGACCCCTACCTTATCTGGCTCCTCCGGGTACTCTTCTGTCAACTTTGTGACGGTGCTGACGTAGATAGTGGCAGCGTGTTTGGCAGCCTGTGCTGCCAAGTGGAGTTTATCAGCCTTCTCGACTAACGATGGCACGTCCAGGTCCTCGGCCAACTGGGCACGGATGCTTTGGGGAAGGCAACGAAGGAAGAGCTCCCTTGACAGGCTTATCTCCTTAGGCCGCCCATCGCTGTCAAGCTTGTTTTGCTGGAGAAGGTCCATCAGTTCGTCCCAGGCTGCTGAGGGACAGATGTCGCCGAGAAGTGTTATTATCAGGTCGAGAGCATGCTGGGCCCTCGGGTACCGGGAGGTGGTAGACCTCCGTCAGTTTCTTCTTCAGGTCTCTGTACCTCATGAGTCCCGGCCTCTGTTTCAGCCAGTAGGAAATTCTTTTAAATGTGTCTGGTGTCAGCATTACCATCACCATGTCCGATTTTCTTATTTCATCAAGTGCGACTCGGCACGCTGAAACCATAACGTCACTGCAGCCAGTGTGAATGTAGGCAGCTGTAACTTATGTTCCATCGACATCTGTGTGGCCGTTTGCGTTACTTGTGTGAATATTGCGCCGTGCCCTTCGGTTGTGAGTAGCGAGGTACTGTCTACTTCTGAATCTCTCAACTACTTTCACACTCTAAATCTTAGTAGTAAGCCGCATTTAGTACGCTAACGGAGTAGGAATTCTAAGCAGCCAAGTAGTCCCTAATTGCAGTGGCAAAACTGCTTTTGGAAATGCCAGAACGCCGTAATGAGTCCGTTAGTGGCGTTGGAGTATGTGGAGTTGCGAGCCCAACTAATTTCTTTCAAAATCGCCGTTGTAATTCCGTTAAGGGAAACTCAACTTTACTAATGCCAAAATACACAATAACTTATGCCGTGATGAGTCCGTTAATGGCATTGAGGTGAATGGAGTCACGAGCCCAAACGATTTCATAGGAAATCGGCGTTGTAAATCAGTTAAGAGAAAACTCCAGGGTTACCAGTTGAGGTACGAGAGACAGACCATACCCGAGTGATGCTTTATTCCTAATACGGGCAGAGTACATTGACCTGTGCAGATGGCAATGTAGGGCAGGAGACTGACCGACCGCAAACAAGGGAGAAATGTGAGGCATTTGTGTTTTATGACATTGCCATTATGATTATTATAAAAGCCCACGTTTGACATATAATAATGAATCATACATAAAAATGAAGGGCAGATGATTCTGCACCTAAATGCATAAACAATAATTACAGGGTATTTACAGAGAATATGGACAATGCTGAAAAGAGCACTACAAGCGTTGTAGAACGTTGTCCTAACAGAACCCATTCGGTTATTTTCAATGTCCATCTATTATCTGGCATTCTCATCTTATGTCCTGTGCATGTACATTTCTTTTTCTTAAATGTTTAGAATATCCTCTACTTTAGTTTGCTCTCGTATTCATGTTGCTCTTTTTCTGTCTTTTAGTATTAATCCTATCATTATTCTTCCCATAGCTCTTTAAGTTGTAACTAACTTAAGCTCCAAAGCTTTAGTAGGGCTCCAAGTTTCTGATGCATAAGTTAATACTGGTAGGGCCATCTGATAAAATACTTTTGTTTTTAGAGAAAGTGGCATTTTACGTTTCTTGATTTCATATTGCTTACAAAAAGCTCTTCGTCCAATGCTTATCCTTCTTTTAATAATTTTTCGGTCTCATGTCCAGGGGAAACACTTACTGTCTGCTCTAAGTATGTATCTTCATTAACAGTTTCTACATATTTGTCCATAACACTTATTTATTGTCTCTCTACAATTTCATTGAACATTTAGTCTTACATGTGTTCATTTTCAGTCCTACATTTATACTTTTTCTATTCAAATCCATCATCTTTTGCAATTCCTCCCTTGATTTATTAAACAGAACTATGTCATCTGCGAATCTTGATTTGTTAAGGCATTCGCCATTATTATGTATTAACGTAATTTTTAATTTTGTTTACGTCAGCCTTGTTACTGCATTTTTGTTTTATGTAAAATTAGTATAAGATCTAGTTTATAAGGCTTTAGTTGTAAATTTAATTTTTTTTCTATTGAAGTGCTGGTTTAACCTCCTCCCCGCTCGTTTAAAGATTTATAAGTGTCTAGTTTAATGCTTGTTTCTTTTCTGTGTTTTTCGAGTCCTTGGTGAGAAGAGACACCTGTGTTTACATACGAGGAACTCGGTTGCTAAAGGACACAGTTCAAGCTCGAGGCGCCCAGGACCTACTGCAGCAGCTGGCTTATGTGAGCTTTTTGAGGATTGCATCCCCAACGGTTGACGTCTTTTAGCAGGTGCATTTCTGCCACCTGCGGTGACTTGCATTTCCTGTGTGTTCTCTTCTGCGGTCCACAGCGCCGATGTAGGAATCCCGGCTTTCAAAGTGGACGCAGGGGAGACATCGCCGTCAACACATCCTCTACACAGACAGTTGCGGGAGCTTTGGAGCTTGTGGTGGCATGTAGGGAGCCAGGTAGGAGATCTTGTGTACCTTTTTCTTAGGTTGGGGCTCCATTTCCCTCCCTTTTGATGAGGAGTCCTGCTGAGCTGCACTCCCTACGGTAGCTGAGTGTTTGTTAAGTCATTACTTTGGTTGGAGCAGAAGGTGAATTCATCTAGCCCCAAAGTGTGAGAATATGTATATATTTTGTGTTTTGTGTGCATTTAGTTTCTAAGTTATCTGGCTCTCTCTCTCGTTGAGAGTGTGGCGTTTCCCTTTGGAGGAATTTTGTTAATATTAAGCCCTGTCTCGGTGTATGCCTTTTTAGGCATTAATGTTCATGTGGTGGGTTGTTAATTGTTAATTATTATTTGTTAAGCGTTAGTTATTAATAGTTAGTTGTAAGTTGTTAATTCAAATTGGTAGGTAGTCACAAGGTTGACTGTTCTAAAAACTGTTTTCAATAAATATTGTTAAGTTTTCCCAAGTATTTTCGTTCCTGCTGACCATTTTACTGCCTGATATTTTGTAAACACTGACCTCTCTTATCGTGCAATAAGAACTTGCACCACGGCCCGACAAGGGTCGTAACACCCATTAATATTACCTCCTACATTTTCAAAATCTAAATTCTTAAGATATTTCTCTAGGCATGCTGCGAATAATTTAGGAGAGATGGGATCTCCCTGTCTAACTTCTTTTTCAATTAGGATTTTCTCACTATCTAGGATTAGAATTGCTGTACTTCCTGTAACATAAGATTAATCAATTCCTTGTCTTTGAAGGGTTTCATTACTGCTGAAATTTTGGCAGAATCAAAAGCTTTCTCATAATCTATAAATGCCATACAAAGTGGTCTGTCATGTTCTGTTAATTTTCCTATTAGCAGGTTAATTATATGGATATGGTTAGTTGTTGAATATCTGCTTAATCCTGCCGGTACAAAATATAACTGTAGGAGAAGTGAACAAATTTTTAAAAGGTATGATAAGATATATAGCAGCAGGAGACGATGGCCAAACAATTGATTTAATAATAGATGGAGGACAGTTCATAGTACTAAAACTCGCTGAACTTTTACAAAAAAATTTCCGCAGGAATGCTCTACTGTATATCTACATCTTGGAAAAACTTTATCATTATCCTAATTCACAAAAAGGGAGATATAAAAGACATGAAAAATTATCGCACAATAAGTTTGTTGTCAGTGATATGTTAAATATTTACAAAGATGTTATTAGGCCGAATAGAAAAACAGCTAGACTTTAATCATAAAGTCTATTTGTTTTTCTATTCGGCCTAATATCATCTTTGTAAATATCACTGAGAACAAACTTATTGTGCGATAATTTTTCATGTCTTTTATATCTCCCTTTTTGTGAATTAGGATAATGATAAAGTTTTTCCAAGATGTAGATATACAGTAGAGCATTCCTGCGGAAATATTTTTGTAAAAGTTCAGCAAGTTTTAGTATTATGAACTGTCCTCCATCTATTATTAAATCAATTGTTTGGCCATCGTCTCCTGCTGCTATATATCTTATCATACCTTTTAAAAATTTGTTCACTTCTCCTACAGTTATATTTTGTACCGGCTCAGGTGTTTTATTATTTCTATTGGTAAAGTTATTTCCTATATTATCATTGTATAGCATTGTATGAAAATCCTCTGCATTTTGTATCACTTCATCTCTTTTAATGATATTTTGATTTTCATCCTTTAAAGCAAAGATCTGTTGGTGCCCTGTTCCAATCTTCTTTTTATAAATTTGATGCTCCTTCCTTACTTTAGTGTTTCCTCAACTTTGGTTTAATCGCGTTTACGAATGTGTTGGATTTTAGTTTGTTTATTGTTTATTCTGCTAATTCTATTTCATCTCTTTTGGATTTTACCCTTATTTCCAATCTTTCCTTTATTGGACTATTGGTCTTTTCAGAGATGATAAATGGATCATTATTTTTTAATGGCTCCAACTAAAATATCGTTTGTTATGACTTTTATGGCCATATTTCAAAATGCCCACCTTCAGAATAAAATTTGTTCATTTTCTAAACAGAATTGCTAGAAAATTGGATTTAAACAATTTACAGACATAATTTGACAAATTTGCTCCTTATCTTATAGACAATTTGTATTATTTATGAAGTAAAATAAAGTCAAGCAAGGAAGCTTTTGATATTTTGGGGGGAAAATGTTAAAGCCTTTAGATTTTTGGAGCTCTGCCATGCAAAATTTTATTTGATGAAAACTACACAGCAGCTACATTGATGGAAAACAATCTTTGTAGCTACAAAACACTTCAACAATGATGAACTACAAAACCAAGGCAAGAAAGGTTAGACAGTCAGGATGAGAAGGCAGTAAAAGGAGACGGTCAAAGAGACAGGCACTTATCCACACCCAGTATTATTATCATTATTATTATTATTATCATTATTATTATTATTATTATTATTATTATTATTATTATTATTAGCTATAAGCCCAAGGGATCCAACAGTGACGAAAGCTAATAATGAAATATACTAAAGGAGAAGTAATGAGCAATAAAATAGGATATTTTAAGAAAAATAACAACATTAAAATAAATCTTTCATATATCATCATCATCCTCATGATCTCTTCCAACGCCTATTGACGCAAAGAGCCTCAGTTAGATTTCGTCAGTCGTCTCTATCTTGAGCTTTTAAATCAATACTTCTCCATTTATCATCTCCTACTTCTCGCTTCATAGTCCTCATCCATGTAGGCCTGGGTCTTCCAACTCTTTTAGTGCCTTGTGGAGCCCAGTTGAAAGATGGGTGAACTAATTTCTCTTGGAGAGTGCGAAAAGCATGCCCAAACAATATTCATCTATCTCTCATCCACATATCCACACATGGCACTCGAGATATCTCTCTCATAGTTTCATAGTGCCATTTACCTCCCAATATTCTTCTGAGGGCTTTGTTATCAAATCTTCAAAAGCTGTTGGATATTATTTCATTGTTATATAACGACTCATTTCCATACAGTAACACCGATCTCACTAAACTGATATATAGCCACATTTTTATATGCAATTTCAGGCGATTTGATTTCAAATTTTACTTATTATTATTATTATTATTATTATTATTATTATTATTATTATTATTATTATTATTATTATTATTATTATTATTATTATTACAATTTGCTAAGCTATAACCCTAGTTGGAAAAGCAGGATGTTATAAGCCCTGGGGCCCCAACATGGAAAATAGCCCAGTGAGGAAAGGAAACAAGGAAAAATAAAATATTTTAAGAAGAGTAACAAATATAAATAAATATTTCCTATATAAACTTAACAAAACAAGAGGAAGAAAAATAAGATAGAATAGTGTGCCCGAGTCTACCCTCAAGCAAGAGAACTCTAACCCAAGACAGTGGAAGACCATGGTACAGAGGCTATGGCACTACCCAAGACTAGAGAATAATGGTTTGATCTTTGAGTGTCCCTCTCCCAGAAGAGCTGCATACCAAAGCCAATGAGTCTCTTCTACCCTTACCAAGAGGAAAGTCACCACTAAATAATTACAGTCCCTCAGTTAATCACTTGGGTAAAGTTGAATTGTTTAGTAATCTCAGTGTTGTTAGGTGTATGAGGACAGAGGAGAATCTGTCAAGAATAGGCCAGGCTATTCAGTGTATGTGTAAGCAAAGGGAAAGTGATCCGTAGCCAGAGAGAGGGATCCAATGTAGTACTGTCTGGTCAGTCAATAGACCCATAGCCATTGTATGAATTGCTTTTTTCAATCTTTCATTAAACTCAATTTTAAAAATCCTGTATTAGAGATCATAGTTCCTAAATATTCAAATGATTACACCTCATTAATCCTTTCACTTTCCAATGATATTTCATCTTCTATTACATATTCCGTTTTCATCATCTGTGTCTTTCTTCTATTTATCTTCAGCCCAACCTCATATGATATTTCGTGCATTCTGGTAAGCAAGCATGGCTAGTCCTGTGGTGTTCTGCTAATAAGGACAGCATTATCAGCATACTCGAGGTCAGCTAATTTCCTGTTACCAATCTAGTACAATCTTTCTCCACCATCCCCAACTGTTCTATACATTACAAAATCCATGAGGAAGATAAACAACATAGGTGACAACACATTCCTTTGCAGTACTCCGCTGTTCACTGGAAATTCATATGATAAGACCCCACTAATATTAACTTTGCGCTTGCTATGCTCATGAGCAGACTTAATAAAATTCACATATTTAAAAGGAACTCCACAATAACGCCTGACTCTCCAGAATATTGGCCGGTTCACATTATCAAAAGATTTTTCATAGTCCACAAAGGCCATCAAAAGTGGATTTCTGTATTCTACATATTGCTGTACCCATGTCTTAGGATGGAAATTTGGTCAGTACAACTGGTACCTTTTCTAAATCAGGCTTTTTCATCCCTCAATTTTTCATCAATCTTTCTCTCCAGTCTCTTTAGAATAAGCATACTACGTATTTTCATGACAGCTGACGTAAGTATGATGCCTCTGTAATTATTGCAATCAGTAAGATCTCCTTTATTTGGCATTTTCACCAACACTCCTAGCTCCCATTTATCAGGTTTTTGCCTCTTCACGCCACATTCTACAAAATAAGCTTGTATGTATTCGGGAGGCACTTCATTTCGGCCAATATCATCTCAGCAGTTATTCCATCGTATCCAGAGGCTTTTATTTCTTTAGTTTTTTAATGATAGCTTCGATTTCCAACACACCGAATTCATTCATGGGCTCATGAAGGTCATCTTCGGTTTCAGGTACATCAATCAAATTATTCCTTTCATATCTCCTATTCAGGACCTCACTAAAGTGTTCAATATATACAATATAAAAATTTTGAAAAACAAGAGGAAGAGAAATTATTATAGAATATTGTGCCCTTGTGTACCCTCAAACAAGAGAACTCTACCCCAGGACAGTGGAAGACCGTGGTATAGAGACTATGGCACTACCCAAAATTAAAGAACAATGATTTCGTAGTGTCCTTCTCATAGAAGAGCTGCTTACCTTAGCTAAAAAGTTTCTTCTACCCTTACCAAGAGGAAAGTAGTCACTGAACAATTACAGTGCAGTAGTTAACCCCTTAAGCAAAGAATTGTTTGGTAATCTTAGTGCTGTTAGGTGTATGATGACAGAAGAGAATGTGGAAAGAATAGGCCAGGCTATTCGGTGTATGTGTAGGTAAAGGGAAAATGAGGCATAACCAGAGAGGGATTCAGTGTGGTACTGTCTAGCCAGTCAAAGAAGCCAATAACTTTCAAGAAGTGGTATCTCAACGGGTGGCTGGTGCCCTGTCAACCTACTACCTAGCTTCATTTTCTGCTCAACAAGGCCAGGACCACATTAGACGTGCCACACAATGTGTTGAAAATCACGAAGATTAATGGTAACCACTATGTAAGACTTTCTTGCCCATATTTTATCGGGTGATTTAGTTGCTTTAGAGTCCAAATATCCTGATGATACCGTTAACATCAACATGACCAAGGCTAGAGCCTCGGCTGAAAATTCAGGATTTCTTGCAAACCTATATATTGTATTTACCTTTTTGTTGGGTGCTCTCAGTTTTAATTTCAGTGTGGCAATGAGAAGCTGGTGATTACTACCGATATCCGCAACTCTATAGCTTCTTACATTTCTCACAGTCCTTCTTCTCTCTTTATTTATGGCAATTTAATTTTTTTAATTGCCACACGGTGAAGTCCATGTATACTTGTGGATGTTCTTGTATTGAAAAAGAGTACCTCCAATGACAAGATTGTTTGCTGAACAGAAACTGATGAAATGTGCTCCATTTTCATTTGCAACTTCGCCAAGACCCTCAACACACATTCTCTATCCCTTTTTATTCTTTCCAACTTTAGCATTAAAGTCACCCATCATCATTTTCATATCTCTTTCTGGGATCTCATCTATTACACTCTGCAATTCTTCATAGTATTCATCTTTCCTTTCTTCAGGGGAATCATTTGTTGGGGCATAGCAAACTATAATACTCATGTTGCACTGATTTGATTTGAACTTTGCTAGTAACAATCTAATATTTACAGCTCTCCACTCGGTTAATGTCTTTTCTGCTTGGTGTCACTGATTTGATTTGAACTTTGCTAGTAACAATCTAATATTTACATCTCTCCACTCGGTTAATGTCTTTTCTGCTCTTGGTGTCACTGATTTGATTTGAACTTTGCTAGTAACAATCTAATATTTACAGCTCTCCACTCGGTTAATGTCTTTTCTGCTCTTGGTGTCATCATCATTCCTACCCCTTCTCTTCCAACTCCATCTGATCTTCCTGAGTACATATATGTATTGCCTTGGTCTAAAGTTTCCATACCATTCCCCTTACCACATGTTTCACTTAGGGCCAAGATATCCTAACTATATTTCATAAATTCACTCTCCACTTGCTGTAACTTCCCAATCTGATTTATATTTCTAACTTTCCAGTTACCTATTTTCAAGTTTGCTTTATTATTTATAAACCGGGAGATTCTTTCCACCCTGCTACGTCCGGGACTGGGGGCCATTCTGTCATCTTCTCTCTCAATGGCTGACTAAATCCATAGATGATTCATTGGCTATATACATCCAAGAAGAGCCAGTTCCTTGTGATGCACAGTACCTATCTAACTAAGGCAAGTGACCCCTGCCGCTTCATATTAATTGCAGTAAGATCAACCACCAGCCATCAGGAGTAAAAGCCAAAGAGACAGTTTGTCCATTGCCTCAAACCCCATCCGTCACCCAAAACGTAGATTGTGTAAAATCTACTTCAGTGTTTTATTCCCTCATTAATTAATTCTGCATAGAAAACAGCAAAACAATAACAACCAAATAAAATAGTAGCCAGCAAACATTAACACTAACTATAGTTAAGATTAAATGAAAGCATTTACAATATTTTACAAGTAACAAAATACAGTTTTCCTATTAATTAACAATAATTAACGGCCGGTCAGAAGCTATTGTCTTTGTGTGATTTCACCTGTTGCTCTGATCCCGAGGTCGTTAAGAGAATCCAGACATTAATGTATAAAAAATATATGGCTTATTTGAATAAGAAAAACACGTATAAATGTGGAAAATTTATCATTAATTGAATGTCAAGTCACAAACATACCAATTAGTTACGATGGTGAAGATGGGTTGATTTCAATTCTATATACAAAAAAAATCTTAATTCGACAGGTATAAGTACAGAAGAATTGTCATTGACTTTTATCTTTCTTCGTGGCCAAATGGTATGTCACTGTTCATACAAGTTTCCTGGACCAGGGTTCGATTCCCGGCGGGTCAGAAGCTATTGTCTTTGTGTGATTTCGCCTGGGGCTCTGATCCCGATGGTCGTTAAGAGAATCCAGAGATTAATGTATAAAAAAATTTATGGCTTATTTTAATATGGAAAACACGTCTAAATGTGCAATATATATATATATATATATATATATATATATATATATATATATATATATATATATATATATATATATATATATATATATATATATATATATATATATATATATATATATATATATATATATATATATATATATATATATATATATATGGGCTCAAGCCATGGCGTCCTGATGGAAGGTTCCTGTTTGGTAGCTTCCTTGGGTATAAGACTACTAAGATATTCCCAGAGAATTTAACCACAGGTTATCACAGAATTCTAACTTCTGGAGCGAGTATCTCAAAGGTTTCCCTTTAAGACATCGTAATACAACAGGGGACACGCATGTCTGAACGTGCCACATAGCTATCTCCACCCCGAACAGAGTTAATGCTTCGGTGTGTAAGGGCTGAGAATAGCTGGGAGCCGTTCCACAGCTAATCTCACTCGTGGCTACTACTGATACTCGAGACGTAAACAAACGGACGCCATTGCTCTAATGACGTCACGCGCGTCTCCATCCTTTGTTTAGTAGCTGCCCTACTTAGACGGATTTTCCCTTGTGTTATCTTTATCGCTTTGCATCTTCGCTATGTCGTTACCTTCAGCCTCGCCTTCTTCTGGAAAGTTGAGTACAAGGTTCCAGTATTGTTTAATTAAGCTCTGGCCGTAAAGTAAATATTATTTTGCGAAATAATTGATGTTTTGTGGCAGAGCTGTGCCTCTACCGGACCCGCCATTTTATGGCGTCGTTGTTGTTTCGCATGTCTTATTTAGTTAGCCACAACAACGCTTCCGGCATTATATACTAATCGAATACATTAGTTTATTTAGTCTTCATAGCTAGGAACTTTTATATCGTGTTTAGACGCTTTTTATCGGTCATCGATTGACCTCATACCAGTCGGCTGCTATAGCCCCCAGGCCAGGAGCCTACATACAAGTGTTCATGCATGATTTATTAGTGATCCTAGACTAAGTTATGAAGATAGTGGCATTATTATTTTACAATACTTTTGACTAGTGATGCAAATGTTTTCGCCTTCAGGGACCATATAGGGGATAGGCTAGTCAGTGATTCTTTCTAGCCTAACCTAACCTTAGGACCCCTATATGCTTCCTTCATCCCCTGCCTTGGCATTCCCTCTATTTAGCCTTGATCCCTTTTCTGAGTAAAGGGATTAATTGTCTAATAGAGTATATATATCGCCTCTCAGTCCTCCCTAAAGGAATGAACCCCCTTTAGGATTGCGTCTGAGAGTGAGGTTAGGCTAGCCTACCTCTATGGCTAGGATAGTCTATGACTTTCCTGCGATAGCGATATGTCTTCTTCCTTGCCTAGTTCAGGACTTTTAGCCCTGTTCTAGGTCGGGTTAGGAAGGTTTCTCTGTTCCATGCTGAAACTGTACTCCTGCACCGTTTTAGCTGATCAGCCTGATCTTAGGTTAGGGAGTGTCCTCCCTTCCCTTAGTGGCCGCTCTGGTACAGAAACCCTTCCTGGGAAGACCTCTCTCTTCTCCCTCCCCACCTATCTCTTGTATAGCCTAGCCTATGCTTAGGTTAGTTTATACTCATCTGTCCCCTGTCCTACAAATCCTCCTTAGAGTGGATGAGTAGGGCTACCCGAGCTTCCCTGTGCAGTCCGCTCTGGTACATATACCTTCATAGTGTCCTATAAGGTTAGTTACTAGTGTAGTTCTGCATAGGGGAGTCTCCCCCCCCCCTCTTGGGTGTTCCCTAGCCCTCCCTTGGGCTACCTGCTCCCGGTCCCTAGTGACCCCTGCTTATGGATGTTAGAGCCTGTCTCTATCATGGGTACACCCTCTCAGGGAGGGGGAGGGATGTCTGGAACCCTGACGGTACTTCCTGCATCCCTTCCCCCCTCCCCCTGTCTCTCTATCTATCCGGGTGCCGGTCTCTTGCCGCCTCTACTGTCGGCAATACCTGCCTCCCTCTTGGTGACTTCCCTACCCTTGCCGCCAGCCCCCCGTGTACCGAGGGACTGCCGGCTGCCGCCGGCTACTACCGGCGGCTCCCCTACTCCTATCTAATCGTCAGCTTGCCGGTCGATCACCGGAGTGCCGGCATATACTGCCGGCAACCCGATACTACCTGTACCATCCTTATCCCAGTCACCAACCTGGCATCCTCCGGCTGCCGGAGCCGCCGCTCCCTGCCGGCGTGCCGCCGTTGTGCCGGCGGCCGCCATCCTGGTATCTAACTGACTTTTGAAAATTGTCTGTTCTAATGCCAGAATCTATGCTGGAGCGGACTCCGGCATGCCGGCGGCTTGCCGGATGCCCCAGAGGCGTCAAGAATACTTGCACCCCCTCACTGTAGCTATCATAAGACTAGGATAGCCCTACATAGCAAATAGATAAGCTGCTTTGCTTTTAAGATCAGTACCTAGTACTGCTCTATTAGTGATCATGCTGTCTCTTTGCATTCTTCTAATTCCAGCATGCTATGTGCATCTTAGCACGGCTGGTTGCCAGAAGCAGTTACCTTTAATGAGGCCTTCTGGCTCTTAACTGGGAACCGAATGAATTCGATCCCAACCTTGTCCTTGGCTTTCCATGGAGTTCCAATATAATGGGAATCCTAGGAAACTATATCCAATGATCTCGGTCATTTGGATTATCCCAGGACCAAGCTTATGGTAACCAGCCGGGCGAGATGCATGGAGCGTGTTCTCCTTTACTGTTTTCATTCTCTATGCATCACACCTTCTTTAAGTTAAAATTAATGATTAATATTAACTTAGTTTAAGAGCCATTCCTATGACTCCCCCATACTCATTTTCTCTTTCTTCCACAGGAGGAGCAGATGAAGTGTGATTTCGCCTTCTGCGCTGTGAAACGCCCGCAGTTTTACGGGCATACGGCTTGCAGGACTCACGCCCCTTGTGCAGACAAGAAAGGGGATTTGAAGTTCTGGAATCCACTGGATTGTACGGTCTGCCAGGCCCACCTAGTTGAGGCCTTCCATAACCCTCCCTCAGCGGAGGTTAGAGACATTTCTCGTGAAAAGCTGCGCAAGTGGGTGCGTGGCTTTCAGAAAAATGCTACCGGACCGTACCTGGCCACCGAAGAACTGAGGTCCCTGTTGTTCCCTAAGGCCTCCCCTGACTCAGTGGTTCCGAAAGAAGCAATCCCCACTGTCCAAATTACGGTGGAACCTGATGTGGTCATGGCTCAGTCCATGCATGAGTGTCGTTTAGATTCCGAGGATGATGAACAGATCTCTGACGTCTCGGAAGACACGGAGAAGACGCTTATGGCTCAAGGAGCCGAAGAGGACGAAGACAAGGTGGAATACACCGAGTCGGAGCTTGGAGCTCCTCCCTCATCCATCCCTCCGCCTACTCCTACACCGACGGATGTGTCCATTCCGTCTACCTCCTCGACCCCGGATCCCTCTTCGTCTACCCAAGAACTGATCCGGCTGATTAGAGCTGTCATGGACGACAGACTGAAGGAGAACCAGGAGTCCATCAGGTCAATGATTGGATCCAGAGAACCGAAGAAGATTTCGGTTAAGGATCTCCCAGCTTGCTCTCATGCCAACCCGTGGAGGTATGCAGAGCATATGGTTATTGCGACCGGCAGGATCTTTGTTAGTGACAAGATTGGCACGGTCCCGTTGGAATATGTGGAGTTCTTCCCAAGCTTCGAGGCCTACCCGGACTGTTACGTCCGGCTTCGTTCCGAACCTGCCTCGAAGGAGGAGACCGAACCTAAAGAAGAGATAGTGTTCGAACTCGCAAAGGCCCAGGCTATGCTAGCCTCCGCATTTAAGAGCAGGGGCTTTACCTTCTCTAAGCTTCCTGCCTTGAGCAAGAAGCATCCTACATATGTCGCACCTGACACTGCGGTTCTTCCTTTCTTGGAAAAGGCCTTAGCTGCATGCCTTAAAGCGGCGGAAGAAGGAAAACCCTGCCCTGCACTGGAGGAGTGCAGACCCTTCTCCATCGTGACACCCCCTGACACTCGACAATGGAAAGATGTTCAGCATACTTTCGTCGTGGGTAGGCTCGATCCTGACGTCGCCGGACGTCAGTTTAATGAGGACCTCCCTAAGCTCAATGATCACCTCCTTCGCCGGGAACAAGACACGAAGGAGAGGCTTGCGGCATCTCTTTCTCATCAAGTCCAACTGGAAGTGATGGCCTGTGACACAAGAGTACCTGATCACTACATGGTACTAGCCAAATCCCACTTACTTACAGTGATGAAGGACTTGTACCATTTCATAAAGGCTCGTAGAGCCTGTCGTGAATTCGTGTTTGTCGGTGCCACCGTGAAACACGAACCCCGGAGGCTGATTTCCTCCAACATCTGGGGAAAGCACCTGTTTCCTTCTGACCTTGTCAAGGAAATAACTGACAGAGCCGCCACGGAGAATAGGAACCTTCTCCACAAGTGGGGCATGTCCAGAAAAAGGAAACCCTCTCAGGACGATGGACCTCAGCCTAAGAGGAAACCTCAGAAGCCAAAACCCCAGCAACGTCAACAACGACGTCAGTTTCCGGGACCCGCTACCTCCCAAGTGGTTGCCCAACCACAGCAGACCTTTCAATTGGTCCCCCAACCGGTGTTGTCACAGTCACCGGTCTTCACCCCTGCCTTTGAGCAACCATCCACTACCTTTCATGCCAAAGGTAGAGGCTCGTCCAGGGGTGCAAGCAGAGACGCATCTCGTCGTCCCTCCAGAGGTAGAGGAGGAAAGGGAGCTAGCGGCCGAGGCAACAAGTCCTCGGGACACCAGAAGCAATGAAGTACTTCCGGTGGGAGGAAGACTCCGCCAATTCCAGGATCGTTGGACCTTCGATCCCTGGGCACACAGCATCATCAAGAACGGTCTAGGCTGGAGTTGGGTGCAACCACCCCCAATCTTCCAGCGGTTCTTTCAACAATCGACCCCCATTCTGGAAGAATATGTTCTAGACCTCTTGAACAAGAAGGTGATAAGGAAGGTAAAGTCCACCAGGTTCCAAGGGAGACTGTTTTGCGTTCCCAAGAAGGACTCAGACAAGCTCAGAGTCATTCTGGACTTATCCCCCCTCAACAAGTTCATAGAGAACAACAAATTCAAGATGCTGACGCTTCAACAAATAAGGACCCTTCTGCCTCAAGGTTCCTACACGGTCTCTATAGACCTGGCGGATGCCTATTGGCACATTCCAATGAACCATCATGCCTCCTCCTACCTAGGATTTCGACTCCAAAGGAAAAGCTACGCCTTCCGGGCCATGCCATTCGGCCTCAATGTGGCCCCTCGGATCTTCACAAAGCTGGCGGATGCCATAGTACAACAGCTCCGCCTAAGAAACGTCCAGGTGATGGCCTACCTCGACGACTGGCTAGTCTGGGCTCCATCGCCCGAAGAGTGTGCAAAGTCTTGCGACGAAGTTACCCAGTACCTAGAACACCTGGGATTCAAGATCAACGAGAAGAAATCTCGCCTCTCTCCAGCTCAGAAGTTTCAGTGGCTGGGAATCCACTGGAATCTTCAGTCACACCGCCTTTCCATCCCCCAAAAGAAAAGGAAGGAAATAGCAGGGTCTGTCAAGCGACTACTGAAATCCAAACGCATTTCAAGACGACAGCAGGAACGAGTTCTAGGCTCTCTACAATTCGCCTCAGTGACAAACCCAGTGCTTCGCGCACAGCTAAAGGATGCCGCGGGAGTCTGGAGACGATCGGCATCCATCGCTCGAAGAGACCTCAAGAGACGGCTTCCAAACAGACTTCGACGCCTCCTAAAGCCGTGGTCGGAAGCAAAGGCCCTGAAAAGGTCCATTCCTCTCCAACACCCTCCTCCATCACTCAACATCCACACGGATGCCTCACTGGAAGGCTGGGGAGGTCACTCCCACCTGAAACAAGCTCAAGGGACCTGGTCTCCACTATTCAAGACGTTCCACATAAACATCTTGGAGGCCATGGCGGTCCTTCTTACTCTGAAGAAGTTATCCCCGCCGCCCTCGATCCACATCCGTCTAACCCTAGACAACTCGGTGGTAGTTCGTTGTCTCAATCGCCAAGGCTCAAGATCGCCCCAGATAAATCAGGTGCTTCTCCCAATCTTCCGTCTGGCGGAGAAGAAGAAGTGGCACCTGTCTGCAGTTCACCTACAAGGATTCCGCAACGTGACAGCGGATGCTCTATCTCGGACAAACCCGATAGAGTCGGAATGGTCTCTAGACGCAAGATCATTCTCCTTCATCTCTCATCAAGTCCCAGAACTTCAGATAGATCTCTTTGCAACGAGCGACAACAATCAACTTCCTCTGTACGTAGCCCCGTACGAGGACCCCAAAGCAGAAGCGGTGGACGCCATGTCACTGGACTGGAACAGATGGTCCAAGATATACCTGTTCCCTCCCACCAACCTTCTGTTGAAAGTCCTCTCCAAACTGAGAACCTTCAAAGGGACAGCGGCCCTAGTGGCTCCCAAGTGGCCCCGGAGCAACTGGTACCCCCTGGTCCTGGAGCTGCAGCCCAAGCTGATCCCTCTCCCGGGCCCAGTTCTCTCTCAACAAGTACAGAAGTCGACTGTCTTCGCTTCATCATCGAAAATCAAGGACCTTCATCTCATGATTTTCTCTCCCTTGCCGCAAAGAAGAGGTTTGGGATCTCGAAGAAAAGTCTAGACTTCCTAGAGGAATACAAGACCGAATCCACGAGACGGCAATATGAATCCTTTGTTAAAGCAAAAAATCCTAAAGAAATCACCATTGATTTCTGTATGTCCTTCTTCATTCACCTTCATGGACAAGGATTAGCAGCCAATACGATTTCAACCTGCAAATCGGCTTTGACTAGACCAATTCTATATGCTTTCCAAATTGATCTGTCCAATGACATCTTTAACAAATTACCAAAAGCATGTGCTCGCCTACGCCCAGCACCCCCTCCGAAACCGATCTCCTGGTCACTAGACAAGGTGCTCCATTTCGCCTCCAACTTGGACAACGATTCATGCCCCCTCAAGGATCTGACTCAGAAAGTTATATTTTTATTTGCTCTCGCCTCGGGAGCTCGAGTCAGCGAAATAGTGGCATTATCAAGAGAAGAGGGACACATCCTGTTTGCTGATTCAGGTGAAGTGACCCTCTCCCCTGATCCGACGTTTCTCGCCAAAAACGAATTACCCACCAAAAGATGGGGCCCTTGGAGAATATGCCCCCTGAAGGAGGATGTCTCTCTATGTCCAGTAGAGAGTCTCAAGGTCTATCTTCGCAGAACTTCGAACTTTGGTGGAGGCCAACTCTTCAAAGGAGAAACATCGGGCAGCGACCTGTCACTGAAACAATTAAGAGCGAAAATCACCTACTTCATTCGCAGAGCGGATCCGAACAGTACACCCGCTGGTCATGATCCTAGAAAAGTGGCATCTTCTCTGAACTTCTTTCAGAGCATGGACTTTGAGAGCCTTAAAAACTTTACGGGCTGGAAGTCCTCGCGAGTTTTCTTTAAACATTATGCGAAACAAGTGCACGAAATCAAACATTTTGTGGTAGCCGCAGGTAGTGTTATGAAACCTGCACCTAACTCTGCGTAGAACAGTGAGTTACTTGGGACTCTAACTCTTCGGGTGCCTATGTTGACCCTCGAGTGATTCATAGTGATGTCTAAAAACACTTAGTGCTTTTATAACTGTTCTTATCCCAGGTGAAATGTCATAGTGTCACACAAGTGCCGCATGCCTCGAGCATGATGTGTTGTTTAAAGACTTGCGTTCCTCGAGAACGAGTACCTACTAATCCTGAAATTCCTTTTCAGATTCAAGAGCAAGCCTTTATTTCTATGTACATTATTATTACTGTAAATGAACTTTACTTTTGCTGTAAATTATTTAATTTCTGCATTGTGAAATAAAATTTCTATTTTATTACTTATGCGTCTCTTTCAGCTCCTACCTACTATGAAATACATACTGTCATAGTTTTAATTATTCCTCCTTGCTTATGGTCATGAAGAATTTAAGATGTCTAATCCTAAATTATATTCACCTTGTCTCAGTAAGGTTCCTACACGAATACTTACTTCTGATAATCAGGAGATGAACTCTATACACAGTGCCCAACCACCACTGGCCTACTTCAGAATGTTCCTATACAAATATCAAACATTCTGCTTCATCTCTAAGTTCTTAAAAGTTCTTCTGTCAAGATGAATAGCCCTTCAATACCACTTTGACGTCGGCATAGCCCATGGGAACTTCCTACCAATGGGGGGCAGGATACTTCGTTCCTATGGTTCTTACCTAAGATTACTTTGCTGTTTTGTCAATGCCTAGGCACTTAACTCTGGGGGAAAATCTACCACGATACATTGATTCTCTGGTACTCTTCCATCAGGACGCCATGGCTTGAGCCCAAAAAACGGATTTTGAGCGAAGCGAAAAATCAATTTTTGGGTGAGATAGCCATGGCGTCCTGATGGACCCTCCCTACTACTTCGTCCAGTTTGTTCCCACCCTACACAATTGTATCATGGTGATGGGCAGCAACTGGCGCCAGGATAAAGACGCGCGTGACGTCATTAGAGCAATGGCGTCCGTTTGTTTACGTCTCGAGTATCAGTAGTAGCCACGAGTGAGATTAGCTGTGGAACGGCTCCCAGCTATTCTCAGCCCTTACACACCGAAGCATTAACTCTGTTCGGGGTGGAGATAGCTATGTGGCACGTTCAGACATGCGTGTCCCCTGTTGTATTACGATGTCTTAAAGGGAAACCTTTGAGATACTCGCTCCAGAAGTTAGAATTCTGTGATAACCTGTGGTTAAATTCTCTGGGAATATCTTAGTAGTCTTATACCCAAGGAAGCTACCAAACAGGAACCTTCCATCAGGACGCCATGGCTATCTCACCCAAAAATAGATTTTTCGCTTCGCTCAAAATCCGTTATATATATTCAAATAAGCCATATATATCTTTGATACATTAATGTCTGGATTCTCTTAACGACCTCGGGATCAGAGCCCCTGGCGAAATCACACAAAGACAAGAGCTTGTGACCGGCCGGGAATCGAACCCTGGTCCGGCAAGCTTGTATAGACTTTTCTCTTTTCTTCCCTGTGATTATATCCGTGTTACTGTTGTGGAAGGGGTTTGTTAACTGAATATTTTAGAATGTATTTCCTTAACAGGCAATTCTTTACACAAATTAGAAATTTTTAATTAAGGTATTTACAAAAAGGAAACAATCTAACTGGCGATGTGTCCAGCTTTTATAGCATGCATGGGCAACCTTTGTGCACTTGTGGGCCAGATTGTGTTTTCCAAGACTGGCTGGGGCCAGGACCCCTAATTATAGATTTACAAAATATGTATGCATACATTGTTGTACTTATATACTATACATATGAACATTTATTAAATTACTGATTCTTATCATTTATAATTTCATATGTTGTTGGTTTACTTTTAATAGAAAGGCTCGGGAAACAAAAATAGTAAAAGTTGAAAATATTTATTAATTTTTTTAAACATGTACAGTAGTTTATTAAAATTATTACTTATGAGAAACAATTATTTACTGAAACGCATTGTGTTTTAATCTTGCAATTACATATAAGAAAGATTATAGCAAACCCTTATTCTACTGCAAAATTTGGACTTGCCTCTAGCATTTAGTGAAATGCTAGAGGCGGCTACTCCTAGGTCATTTTCAAGGTGATTATCTGTCAGCCTTGATCTTACTTTTTATTTCGTGTATTTCATTTCCGTAAACAGCTGTTCACATATATGAGTACTCCCGAATAGTGAAATCTTTCTTTCAAAATCTGTGATCCTCTAGAAAGCTTCTTGATGTAGATTTTTATAAAACTCCAGTAACGAATGGTATCGAAGTTCAATCAATTCCATCGGCAATTCCTCGGGAGCTTCCTCAGCATTGGTATTAAATGGTGAAGAAAAACAGCTGAGATTAGTTTCTTGTGATCTAAAATATTGAAATCTGATGAATTCTTTGTGAACTGATATAAGCTCATCAGCATAGGAAGTGCAGTCAGTTTTACAATGATTTGCCAATGTAGGGAAACGGAAAGTATTACTATTTCTCAGCTGTTTTCCCACAGGTGATATTTGTTTTGAAATATTCGGATATGACTGTACAACTGATGAACAAATTAGCACTTTCCTTGCAATTTTGAATGCAGGTCATTGAGATATGAAGTAAAGTCAATAAGAAAAGCGAGATCCCGTACCTAGCCATCATCACTTAATTCAGGGATAGACTTGCCTATCATTTACATAAATGTGAAAATTTCACTCCAAAGATCATAAAATCGCTTTAACACTTTTCTTTTGCTCAACCATTGCACCTCTCAGTAGTAAACCAGATCTCCATATTCCGCCTCGACATCCTCAAGAAATTCTTTAAAATGACTTAATGCTCGAGACTTTAGTTGATACTCGAAACTACTCTAAACATAACGTGTTGAAATTTCAGGGACTTGGCGCACATATTCTCTTCGTGAATTATGTAGTGAAGCACAGAAAAAATCTTTTGTGCCTATGTTCATAGAAGTTAACTCCGTTCTAATTTTAGAAGTTAAGCCAACTTTATTACCAACCATTGCAGGTACACCAACTGTTGATACCACCATGAAGTTTTTTAAAATGGAGATTAAATTTAGCCATTAACGTTTTCAATTCTTGAAAAATCTCCTCTCCAGTGGTAGTGTCTTTCATCGCTTGAAAGCCAAGCATTTCTTATGTAATATTGAAATCACCATCAATTCCACGTACAAAAACTGCAAGTTGGACTGTATTTGCCACGTCAGTATTTCATCAATAGTCAAGGAAAAATACTTAAATTACGAAGCAAGTTCTTTTAAAACAGTTTCTATATTGGTAGCAATACATCAATATGTCTTTTTACAGTTCTACGAGAAAAACTAATATCATCAATTCTTTTTTTTTTTTTTTTTTTTTTTGGCTGGACACAAAATATCAACCTCTGCTTGTAGGCACTCTTTCACAAATTCACCATCGGAATAATTTTTGGAATGTTTTGCAATTTTCTTACTAGCACGAATAATATTGTTGGCATCTTCACGTCTTTTCACAAAATTTTTCCGCTGTTCTTTCAAATCTTTGATAAGTTTTTTGACTTTTGTTTTCTACTTTCACCTTGAAAATTATCATAAAGAGATGAGTGTTTGAAAATATAGTGTCTTTTTACATTATATTCTTTCATAACAGCAACTGACTCTTAACACAATCAATATATTGGTTTTCCTTTGATTTGTGTAAAAGAAAATAGTCATTGGTCCACTTTTCTTGGAACACTCGAGATTCATTATCCACTTTCCTCTTTTTCAGTGACGACATTTTGGGTTGGTGGCGTTTATTAGATAAAAAAAAATGTATGATTATGGATTCGGTTCTTTGTGAACTACTGAAGATATTTAGGCCTCTCACTGGGATGATATATTCAGAGCAATTGAACACAAACATGGAGAATCTAGAAATAAAACTATTCAACACAATCCACTTTAATCCATTGATAATTAGGAAAGAGAATGGTAAAAAATCCAACTTTATTGGAAGGGATTTACCACGATAGAAAAGGATTAAAGAAGATATTCTTCAAATGCTTCTTAAAAGATTTTCATTTACCAATGCAGTGACTAAATGAGTGAATATATGTTCAGGTAATAGTGGTGAATTTGAATCCACTTCAATCCATTGATAATTAGGAAAAAGGGATTTACCAAACGATTTAAAAGGAATTAAAGATGATATTCTTCAAACGCTTCTTAAAAGATTGTCCTTTCCAAATGCAATAATTAAATGAGTGACCATACGGTTAAAAATTACCGCATTAGTACAGTCCAGATAGTAGCGGCGAATTTAAATCCACTTTAATCATAGTGCTACTTACTTTAAGTTCTTCAAAAATCTCCGTGGGCCGGATGAGAAGCCTTCACGGGCCAGATTTTGGCCCAATTTGGCCTGCACGCCATAGGTTGCCCATGCATGCCTTATAGGCTAAGTAAACTACTGGTGAATTCACAACCCATCATGGATATATCTCTCTCCCTCTCTCTTGTATAAAAGTCATCGTTATTACAATCATTGTGTTTACGGCGGCGGACAGTTAGTCTGCGGCCAGTTGGGCTGCGGCCAGTTAGATGCGGCCAGTTGGGTTACGGCCAGTTAACCGTGACCAGTTAGGCTGTAGCGAGTTGGCCGCGGCCATTTGTCCCATTCCACGAAACAAGGTAGAATGAATTAATTAAAACCAAATAAGCCTCATTTTTTGTGCAATTGAAATAAGAAACAGATGACATGAGTTTTTCAAAATTAGATTTGCAATCAAGAATCACACCAAAAATTTTTAATGAGTCGCATATAGTTAAAGAGACGTCTTCAATGCAAAGATCTGGACGTTGAGGAACCATTGTCCATGAACTACTTACAATAATGATTTGAGTTTCGTTTGGTTCAACTTCATTCCCCATAATTTGCATCATGCAATAATCTTAGCTAAATCTCTATTAAGGGAATCTGCAGCCATGGGTATACATTCTGGAGATGAAATATAATCAGAGTAGCATCATCTACTTATGCAACAAGCTTGTTTTCTAGGTCAAACTACATATCATGTGTATATAGTATGAAAAATAATGGGCCGAGAACACTACTCTGAGGAACACTGGATATTATATTCCTAGTCAAAAGGGTGCCCATCAACAACTACTCTGTGCAATCTATTATTTAATATTATATAACTATATGTATGGAAGAGAACAGGTTCCAATTCTTTTGAAATATTAAAAACCCCCATAGTGGATCTTCTGCTGAATTGAAGATTAAAAGGGCAGATTGGAGCAAATCTAGTCAAGGTGTTACCCTAGACAGAGATTTTGAACATTTAAACTCTCACATTAGAATTGATTATCTTTTTTTTTTTTTTAAGAAACAGACTTGAAAATCCTTCCTGATGTTATACCAAACTCAAAAGAGGAACCTCATAGACCTGCAGTTCCATGGTAGAACCATAAAATTATAAAAAAGATATAAAATCCGTGGCTCTTTCCAAGGTGTAATAAATGAGTACATCTTTGCAAAGCAGAAAAGAATACTTTAGAATTTGAAAGATTAATGGTTTTACTACATTAACAGATTCCTTTTTAAAGTCATAAGCATTATTTTTGGAGAAGGGAATATTACCTAAAACTTCGAACACTGCCATTGTCATTACAGGCAAGAAACCCAATAGGGATGCAATAGAATGCAATACGTACAGAATAGTTGCTCAAACCAGTTGTATTTGTAAGCTTACGGAAAAGATGATAAATACTAGGGTAGTTTGGTAATTAGAATACAATATGATGATTTCTCGATGCCAGTTAAATTTTTGAGAGAAATAATTCTCTCTAGATCCCTAACTTTGATTATCCACTCAAATTAAAGAAGGCTTTTCTAAGCAACATGAAACCTTTGGAGTTTTAATTCAGCGAGAAATGCACCATCTAGGTATTTAATTCAAGGAGAAGAAATTCTGCAAGGAAGCATCTTTAGTATTACATGGTTTGCCATAACTATAAATAGCATTGCAGAGAAAGTTTCCTATCTGTAAAGATCTCTCTATTAGTTGATTTAACAATATACTGCAATAGCTTTCACACCATATTAAAGATTGCTAACTTGACCATGGTTTACAAGCAGAGCCTGAAACAGCTTGGCATAGGGTCGCCTGATGATCATTCTATTCGACTCAAAGACCAGTTGCTTTTCATATTCCCAAACTGCAAGCTCATTGCAAAGTGCGAGATGTTTTGCTGATTTTTCAAATTATATACATTCCATAATCTTACAAGCGCACAAGTACGGTAAAGCAATCCATTTAGCAAAGGCTGCTGAGATAATAAGGCAAGACAAAATCCATCATAAATCTAATTTCACCACCATCACCGCAGCAATTTGTATGCATGATTGAACATGGTGCAGACATCAAGCCCCTAATCCAGCAAGAACATCAAAATTTTACTTTTATCTATCACAACTCCTACAGTACAACTGCTTTGTGAAATATATGGAAGGAGCGGGGGTCCACAGGCATTCCAAGGACCATGAAACAACCTTTTACAGTCTGCATAGGCCTGAATATGTTTACCAAAGAAAATAATTGAACAGATCCATGGAAATGGACTCAACATATCATATGATAGGATCCTAAAAGTTTCAACACAACTAGGAGAAGCAGTTGTTGCACAGTATGTTGAAGATGGGGTAATCTGTCTCAAGTGTTGAGAAAGCAGTTGTTCACAATTGCAGCAGTGGACAACATAGATCATAATCCGACTGCAGTCACAATTCAAACATCATTCCAAGGTAAAATCTGTCCTTTTTTCAACACCCAAGCACTGAAAATTAATGTACACCTCTCAAACTGAAGTCAGAAATGAAAGCTAAGACTCAGAGCTATCAGGACCATATACCAATATTCGGCAAGCATACATCATGAAAAA
>NC_090731.1:96552392-96554892 GCF_036898095.1 Palaemon carinicauda | reverse complement strand
CTTCTCTAATCTCATCAATCAGAGGTGGTGGTTCTGGTTCTGAAGACACTTGCCCGTATGGGACTGGTGTTACAATGAATTCATTTCTTTTGTAGAGATTTGTGCAGTATTCTTTCCATCTGTCTTTGACTTCCTCTCTGTCACAAAAGATTAGGTCATCTTCATCTTTGATGGTGTCAACAGATGGTCTGAAATTCTTGGTGAGGTTTTTCACACCATTGTACATTTCTTTGGTAGAGTTGTTAATGGAATTTACTTCAATCCTTTGGCATTGTTCTTGTATTAACTTTTCCTTGTCTTTCCGCATCATCCGTTGAATTTTGGAGTTCTGTTGTCTGTAAATTGTTTCCTCAACAGGATAATTGATCTCTTTTGCTTTGAGTTGCCTTCTAAGCTCAACTTCTTATATGGTTTCTTCCGATATCCACTGATTCCTTTTGTTGGTTTTCTTGGTAATGGTTTTTTCTGCAACTTTTAGAAAGATATCCTTTCCTTCGTTCCACAATTCGTTTGGGGTTTTTTCGTCTTCACATTGTAAAGGAGCCTCAAAGCTATTTGAAATTTTGACAGAATAATTGTTATCAAGGGTTTTGTAGTCAAAGCGAATTGGTTGAGGTGGTTGTGTCAATTTCTTAAGTTGTAGTTTGATCTCGGCAGCCAGGAGTTGGTGGTCACTATCACAGTCTGCTCCAGGTCTAGTTTTAAAAGTTTTTACACAACTTTTCCATTTTTGGTTCAAGATAATATAGTCAATTTGGATGCGGGTTTTCATGTCTGGAGACGTTCAAGTGTAGAGATGGCGAGGATGGTGTTCATACATTGTGTTTGTAATCAGCATGTTGTTGGCACTACAAAATTTTACGAGTCTCTCTCCACGTTCGTTTTGCTCTCCTAGTCCAAAGCGGCCACAAGTTTTGTTAGGTGTCAAGTTCTTGCCTACTTTGGCATTCATATCTCCCATAATTACCTGCAAATCACGATTTGGTATGGAGTCTATAGTTTCTTGGAGGCTGTCATAGAAGCTATTTATTTCGTCCTCATTTGCTGTGCTAGTTGGAGCATAGCACTGAACAATAGTAATGTTATGTGGTTTTGCTTGGATTCTTAGTTTTAGAATTCGGTCGCTGATTGGGCTGTAGCCAATTAGAGCTTTAGATGCTTCTTTTCCTAGGATTACAGCAACTCCATGGCTGTATCCATCTTCTTTACCAGAAAAGATGACATGATGATTTCCATCTCTTCTGAAGCTACCGAGTCCGTTCCAGTTAGTTTCAGCTAATCCAAGAATTTGGAGGCCATAGTTATTCATTTCGTTGCAAACAGTGTTTAATTTGCCTTTTTCTTTGAGTTTCCTAACATTCCAGGTTCCAATATTGATTTTTTTTCTCAGTTGAAGGTGTTTTCTTGTTGATCCAGTAGCCTGCTTATCATTGTCAGCCTGGTCACCCGCTGAACAACGCGCCCCTTGATGACCCACGCGACGGGCGATGTGGTATGAGTTTTCATTTGGTTCACTATTCATGGTGTAAAGGGTTGACAGGGGTTAAGAAAAAGCTGAGTGGAGACCCCCAGGTTCCTTCTCAACTCGCAGTCTCCAGCTTACTAGGAGAAGATTTCTCTGCCGTTGAACAGTTGGTCCGAGAACGGATTGTTCTGAGCTTCCGCCAGACAAAAAACCACAGTATATTATATATAAATATATATATATATATATATATATATATATATATATATATATATATATATATATATATATATATATATATACAGTATATTATATATATATATATATATATATATATATATATATATATACAGTATATTATATATATATATATATATATATATATATATATATATATATATATATATATATATATATATATATACAGTATATTATATATATATATATATATATATATATATATATATATATATATATATATATATATGTATATATGTATATATATACACAGTATATTATATATATATATATATACATATGTATATATATATATATATATATATATATATATATATATATATATATATATATATATATATATATCTGCATATATATAATATATATATACATGTATATATATATGTGTGTGTATATATATGATATATATACATGTATATATATACATATATATGTGTGTATATATATAGATACATATATATATATATATATATATATATATATATATATATATACATATATATGTATATATATACATATATATATATATATATATATATATATATATATATATATATATATATATATATATATATATATATATATATATATATATTATATATATACACACACACACATATATATATATATATATATATATATATATATATATATATATATATATATATATATATATATATATATATATACATATATATATATATATATATGTATATATATATATATATATATATATATATATATATATATATATATATATATATATATATATATATA
>NC_090731.1:96534892-96547392 GCF_036898095.1 Palaemon carinicauda | reverse complement strand
TTAGCGACTTGACGAACCTCAATCTCATTTCAAGTAAATTATATTATCACTGGAGTTGGAACCGTGGAAGAAAACAGCAAAAGCATTCTATTCTCATTGTTAAAGTTTTGTGTTTATTAGTGCATGTGTTCGCACCGCGAACCCTTTTGTTTTAAAACCCACGTGGTAGAATTTAGTCCTATTGTTTAGCAGGATAGCCAACCGCATGAGAAGAATTTGTGTTCTGTTTTTTCTGAGTGCTTATTATCACAGTGGTTAAAATTTCTCATTTATTCAATATATTGTGCATTACGTGAATGTGTTATTTTGTGTTTAAAAAAAAAAAAAAAGTGAAGTGAAATTTACGAAATTTTAGGACAATAAACGTGGTAAACTAAAACACGTGTTAATTTCCAGCGAGGCCTAATTCCTGTGTTGGTAACGGTAAGAACATGTGGCGTTCCTTATTTCGATTTTTTCTTTTGACAGTAAGGCTATGTAATTTCATTTTGTTACTTTCATGGGATATTATTTTCATGTACATTTTGAAAGGGATAAATTTCTCATTTATATATATTGTGCAGTGAGTGAATATTTAATTTTGTGTTAAAACCAAGTGAAGTGAAATTTACGAAATTTTAGGAAAAACCGAGGTACACTAAAACATGTGTTAATTTCCAGTGAGGCATAATTCTGTAGAGTAACGGTAAGAACACGTGGCATTCCTTATTTCAATTTTTTCTTTTGACAGTAGGGGTATGTAATTTCATTTTATTACTTTTTCGTGGGATATTATTTTTATGTACATTTTTTTTAAAGGGATAATTTTCGTACGATTGTGTAAAATTGTTAACCTAAAGATAAAGGATTTACGATATCACATTCAATTTTCATTTTTTATTTTTTCAGTCAGGGTATAGGATCATTTAGATAAAATATTTGGGTGTGTAATTTCTTAAATTCCTTTTTTTTTACTAAAGGGAAAGATGTAAAGGGGTTGATTTTCTTAACCAAGCATTAAGCAAACTCAGTGACATTGTTTTATATAATTCATTATACTTTAAGTATAAATACAAACTTTGCTTTAAGCCACAGAGTTGCAAGTGGTGGTGTTGCAAGAACGCACCCACACATTTTTACAAATCCATTTTTTTCCTTATGACTAGCATAGGAGGGTCACTCTTCGTGGAGATTCCATTTTTTTCCTTATGACCAGCATAGGAGGGTCACACATCGTGGAGATTCCATTTTTTTTCCTTATGACTAGCATAGAAAGGTCACACATCGTGGAGATTCCATTTTTTTTTTCCTTATGACTAGCAAAGAAGGGTCACACATCGTGGAGATTCCATTTTTTCCTTATGACTAGCATAGAGAGTCATCCATAGTTGTGATTCCATTTATTTATGACTAGCATAGAGGGTCATTCATTGTTGTGATTCCATTTATTTATGACTAGCATAGAGGATCATCCATTGTTGTGATTCCATTTATTTATGACTAGCATAGAGGGCCCTTCATTGTTGTGATTCCATTTATTTATGACTAGCACAGAGGGTCATCCATTGTTGTGATTCCATTTATTTATGACTAGCACAGAGGATCATCCATTGTTGTGATTCCATTTATTTATGACTAGCATAGAGGGTCATCCATTGTTGTGATTCCATTTATTTATGACTAGCATAGAGGATCATCCATTGTTGTGATTCCATTTATTTATGACTAGCATAGAGGGTCATCCATTGTTGTGATTCCATTTATTTATGACTAGCATAGAGGGTCATTCATTGTTGTGATTCCATTTATTTATGACTAGCATAGAGGGTCATTCATTGTTGTGATTCCATTTATTTATGACTAGCATAGAGGGTCATTCATTGTTGTGAATCCATTTATTTATGACTAGCATAGAGGATCATCCATTGTTGTGATTCCATTTATTTATGACTAGCATAGAAGGTCCTTCATTGTTGTGATTCCATTTATTTATAACTAGCACAGAGGGTCATCCATTGTTGTGATTCCATTTATTTACGACTAGCATAGAGGGTCATCCATTGTTGTGATTCCATTTATTTATGACTAGCATAGAGGGTCATCCATTGTTGTGATTCCATCTATTTATGACTAGCATAGAGGATCATCCATTGTTGTGATTCCATTTATTTATGACTAGCATAGAGGGTCATCCATTGTTGTGATTCCATTTATTTATGACTAGCATAGAGGGTCATTCATTGTTGTGATTCCATTTATTTATGACTAGCATAAAGGGTCATTCATTGTTGTGATTCCACTTATTTATGACTAGCATAGAGGGTCATTCATTGTTGTGATTCCATTTTTATATGACTAGCATAGAGATTCACCCATTGTTGTGATTCATTTTTTTTAAGACTAGCATAGAGATTCACCCATTGTTGTGATTCCATTTTTTATGACTAGCATAGAGATTCACTCATTGTTGTGATTCCATTTTTTTTAAGACTAGCATAGAGATTCACCCATTGTTGTGATTCCATTTCTTTTTATGACTAGCATAAAGGTCTCCCATAGTTGGGATTCCATTTCTTCCTGACTAGCCTAGAGGGTCACCTACTGTATAGTTGTGATTCCAGTTTGTTTTGTCTAGCATAGAGGGTCACATATAGTTGTGATTCCATTTTTTATTGTGTAGCACAGTTGTCATATATATCGTTACTTGTTTGGACGCATTACAACCGGACAGCCTAAGCTCACCCATTGTCGTGGCCCTGGTTTTCAAGTTAGGCTCCTGTTCAATTACTTGCAAGGCTTACTATTTGGTGATGGTTCTTTCTCGAGGGGCATGTTTTACAGCCTTTGTGCATTTTCCCCAGCTCCATCTTCATCCTTCCTTCCATGAGACTCTTGCGTAAGGCTAGAGCGTCCTTCCCCTCCGTGTAATTTCTTGCACGGTCAACATTGTACTTTGTGCGGTTGAGTTTGTTCTTGTCGCTGTCTCCACAAGAAATTAGCAAAATGACTGCTGCTGAGATCAGTGCATTTGTGGATTTGGCAGAACGACAAGGCTATGAGGGAGAAGCATTGTGAAGGTATGTGCGGGAGCTCATGAATGAAGACAAAGCCCGGAGAAGAACAGAGCATGAAAGGATGCGGTATGAAAGAGAGAGAGCGCATGAATTAAGAATGCAGGAGATGGACGCCCGATTGGCACAGCTCAATCACTTGCCACCTCAACGCAATGTTGCCAAAGTCCAGCAGGACAATCTCAGGAAGGTCCAGTTCATGGAAGGAGTTACCAAAAAACTCCCTACAGTAGAGTCACAGGTGACCACGTCCCAGCTCAGCAAAAAGTGTGGACTAAGGGCAGTGAGCAACATTGGACATGAGGGCTACGACCTGCGTTTGGGTCAACAGCCCATGAAGGTGGTACAGCAAGTGCCCCTCAGGCGCATGAAGGCTGCCAAGCTGGAGCCCAAAGCAGTGAGGATGCTTCCTGCAGGGGAAGATGAATGGCTCGGTGACATTGACCTTGGTGAGGTAGCTTGGCTAAGTGAGGAGGCCCAAGAGTCTTCCTCCTCCAGCAGTGAGTCTGAGCTTCATATGCCAGAAGTTAATTCTGGTGAAGGTGTGCCACTTTCCACTACAGGGGATAGGGCTACTCCAAGCGTCATGCCAAAGGCCTCAGAGGAGGGTCAGGGGTCTCCCTTTTCCCACCATGAGTCTGAGCCGAGTACCTGCAAATCCAATCCGGATGAAACTGTGCCACTTAACACCACTGGAAATAGGGCTACCTCAATCACCAGGCCAGAGGGCTCAGAGAAGGCATGAGGCGAAACACCCATCAGCTCCGAGACCCCAAGAAGCCAGACAGAGCTTATCAGGTTCCCACTGCTGGATGAGACATTGGTAAACAACAGGGCACCCGCCTACTCGAACGAGGTGGAAATAAATAACCCCTCTAAGGCTGAGTTGCTGCTAAAGGATGAGGTGCCCCTTAAGATCACCCGAGGTTCTCACGATCCTGTTAATGTCTTGTTCCGGCAAGTAGCTGTTCCCCGCAATCTCTGCTTGTCGGTGCTACGCATGGTCCATGAGGGACTGAGAGGACACTTTGGGGTAACGTGTGCTACCCAGCTTATCCACTTGCACAGGGTTATCAAGGCTTACGTTGCCTCCTGCCACCCTTGCTAAGCCACCGGTAACTCTAAGAAAATAGTGCCGAGGGCCTCGCTCCAACTTATCCCATCCATAAGTGTTACAGAGATGACAAAATTCTTTTATTGTCTTCCTAGCCACATTTCAGAGGGACGAGGTTTTCCACTTCATGGCAGAGGAGTCACAACCTCTGACCATACTCGTGATTCATTTTTGGCTTCACCAGGTGCAGGCAGGAATTACCAACTGTGGGGTTTACTTAAACGGCAGCATAAATTTCTTCCAGACATGGAAAAAACTCCAAACTCAAGAGAATGAGCTCTCAGGCATGGGCTCATCTCTGGAGCATCTTGGTTCCTATCGCGCTGACCATGTGTTCCCACAGACAGTCCTAAAGGACCATAAGCCAGCAGCTTACTTGACTAGGCTACATAGGAAAAATAAAGGGCTCATGAGGTGGGGCATAGACCTCCAGAACTACAACTGGAAGGTCAAGCGCCTAAAGAGCTTAGATGAGAGAGATGTGCTCTCCCGGCATTAGTCCTCAGCGCACAGTGCCATGTCCCTTGCCTGTAGTCATAGTCAGTAAGTTAATTTAGGTTGTATGGAAGAATTTTAATTGGCCTTGGTGTCTCCCCAGGTATATAAACTTGAGGGGCCACCTTGGCATCATTAATTGCATTTAAAAAAATTTTATGTATTTATTTTATCTCTTGCCTATATGTCAATTTGTTTTAATTTTCATGTGTCCCACTGCACTAGGTCACTTAATTTTAACCATTTTGCATTTTAATTTCCACTTTGCAGTTTTAAATTTTTTAGTTGCTGCCTCACAGCCAGCATGCTTATTTCTACATGGCACGTAAAGTTAATTTGCTATCAAATTAAAGTAAAATTATGACTCTAGTTGCAGCTTAAGTATTAATTCATTATCGTGGTGAGACTCACAGAAGGAAGAGTCAATAAGGCTAGTGGCTTCAGACCTTGCTTGCAGAGTTCTTGTCCTGTTTTAGGACAAAATCTCTGCTAAAATGGGGGGCTGTTAGTAATGGAGGTCATTACGCCACCTTTGTTTCAAATAAAGGACCCCACCAGCAAGCATGAGTAGAAATGCCACGAGTTTTGGGACCCTACCCAGAGTCCTAAACAGCCCCCCCCCCCCCCCCTCCTATACCAGTCTACTCCCCTGAGGTCTCCTTTTTCAGCCATCTTTTACGAGCCACGTGATAACGTCAAGATCCCAGGAGAAAGAGGAGGCCTATTGATGGGGGTGTCAGAACACGTGACCAGGCCTGACCAATGGGACTACAGTCAGGCCAATTTCCCCCCCCCCCCCCCTTGGGGGCAAAGGGGATCTCAGTCTGCCTAGGAGCAGCTGGGCATGTTTCTTCGCAAACAAACCTCCATGAGGGAACCATCACCCCTCTTCACCCTCAAGACATCAGGGAGGCTGGACCTAACATATCCTCCACAAGGGAGGAACCAGAGTCCTTTTCACTAAGGTAAGGTGTCTGATATTTGAGATCCTTATCATCCTTACCAACCTCCCATCCCTTCATTATCACATCCCATTTTTTCCTTCTATCCTTTAAAGAAATATCCTACCCACTGAACCTTTTAACCTATTCCCTATATCCCTCCATGTGGGCCGTTTGCTTCTATCCTTAATTAATTCACCCTGTGACAGTGTTGATTCCCACGTATAGTGTTTAAATCCCCAAGTTTTGCATTTTCATTTAATTTGCTTAAAGGTTTTGACCACACTTCATCGTGTTCCCAGCCGGTAGAAGTAAGTGTGCTGTTAATAATTTAATTTATCTCCCTTTCCAGGGAACGTGATTGCTGTGCCGAAGTTTCATCCACGGTCCACCAAACTCCATTCGGAAGCTCCTCGTGGCTTAAATTAAAATTTAATTATCTGTTGTGCTCCCCTTTCTTTTATTAGTTTTTATTTGAATATTATTGTAAATACATATATTTGTCCGTATTCCTTGTCTTATTGCTGACTGGCGACCTTTCCAATTGTTATTTTTTTTTATGGACCCTGAGTCCCTTAAGCAAGCATATATACATACATATATATATATATATATATATATATATATATATATATATATATATATATATATATATATATATATATATATATATATATATATACATACATACACACACACACACACACATATATATATATATATATATATATATATATATATATATATATATATATATATATATATATGTATATATATGTATATATATGTATATATATATATATATATATATATATATATATATATATATATATATATATATATATATATATATATATATACACACATATATATATATATATATATATATATATATATATATATATATATATATATATATATATATATATATATATATATGTATATATATTATGGACGTTGAATTATGTAAATTTCCGAGCTCCAAAACTCACATGCTTTATTTTACATAAATCTCTTACACTTTGAAAATACCTAAGCAATATACGGCAATATACTGCATATGAACACTGAATATCTGTAAGGTCTCTTACATTACTCAAACCAAAAACTCAGGGATTTCTTTACTTAGTCAGGGATAGCGAGCAAAGTACTGTTAAAGTATTGGTGATCAAGATAATATACACATAAAAGATACATATATTCTACAAAAATCGACAGCAGTCAAAAGAATTAACACCAAAAAAAAAAATCCCTCGAAATATTAAATCTGAACTAAACCTTAGACTGCAACAAAAGAAAGAAAATAAACCAATAATGAAATTTATATATATGTAACTGTTACACTTACATCTTTTGGTTCACACAAGGTTACAGAATGGTTAAGCACAATTTTTAATGCGCTTTACTCTTTAACTTAATCTCACAGGGCCAGTTACAAAAATTCAAATTATAAAATGCACTTACATTAATACACTACACTTTTGACTAATCACCCAATAATATCACCAACGTTTGAACAACACTATACATGTTATACATTGGATAGAAATCACTTATTCCCGTTTGAGAGGAAAACACTTTACACACTTGAGAGGAGAGAAAGCTGGCGAACGTTGGCTCTTTTAAAGGGATAGGCTGAATCTCTTCTGCTGCTTATGTATTGCTAGGCTCTCTGTATATTGAATTAATTTATCTAGAACTTTCCAGGACATCATCTGGAAGCTTGCGGGCAGGGCTACGGTGCCAAAGTTCCCAACTTGTCAAGTCGAGGATGGGTACCAACGTCCGTGGAGAGGCAACTCTCTGTCAGCTAACTCCAACCACCTTACTCTCGTAACTTTCAAAAAAAAAAAAAAGATAAAACTAATTCTAGAATTTTCCTGTCTTTTCTACCCATGTGGAAACAATAATGTCGTAATCCCTCGTGCTCATACCTCATGTGTCATACAGCAAACCTAAAGATCACATAAAACTGTAACAAAACTACGTGAAATGAAAAGTTAATTCTTTAAAATAACGTAAATTTACATATACGAAACTGAATGAAAACACAATGAAATGAATGACGAAAATCTTATATAATTTACGTACATTACTTAATCCTGCGTGAGTGGAACTCGCCTTATGAGCGGGCTATACATCTCTTAAATACACAAATGAAATACATGAATAAATTATTTACTTTTATGATAGACCAGCTTTGTCAGATAGCCCCCCCCCCCCACAAAAAAAAAAAATTATTTATTCCGGGCCTGAATCAACTGATTCAGCCTTAGATAAATAATCTGCAACCACGATATCTTTACCTGATATATGTTTTACATTAATACAATATGGTTACAAACATGATAACCACCTAATTAACCTTTGATTATTATATTTCCTTTTATTAACAAAAGTTAAAGAATTGTGATCTGAGTAAACTGTAATTTCTTTATTCTGTGGTCTATTCAAATAAACTTCAAACTTTCTTATCGCTGTGATTAGTGCTAGTAGTTCCTTTTCAACTGTCGAGTAAGCTCGTTGCTGCTTCTTCAGCTCTGACGACATAAAGCAAACAGGGTGAAGAATTCCATCCTTGTCTTCTTGCAAAAAGACAGCTCCAATCCCATTATCCAACGCATCTACTTGGGTAAGGAATTTCTTGCCAAATCCACTGCTTGCAGTATCAGTTTCGAAGTTAATATGGCCTTTATCTTGTCGAAAAATTCATGGCACTCGTTGGTCTATGCAAACTTTTTCTTGGGGGTAGTCAAATCGGTCAAGGGAGCAACTACAGCTGAAAATTTCGGGCAAAACCATCTGTAGAATCCTGCCATCCCTAAAAATCGTTGTAAATGCTTCCTCGTTGTGGGGCGGGGGGCGAAGCTTTCCTTATTTCATCGATGTTAGCAGCTACCGGTGCGATTTCTCCTCTTCCGATGTCAAATCCTAAGTACAAAACTGTTGCCTTCCCAAATTCGCTCTTATCCAGGTTAATTATCAGGTGTGCTCCTCGCAGCTTTTGAAACACTTTCTCCCGGATTCGGAGACGTTCTCCCCAGATCGATGAATGTATCACAATATCGTTGAGATATACGACTACTCTTTCAATCGATCCTAGAAGGGTATCCATCACTCGTAGCGGCGGCTTTCATTAGACCAAATGGCATTACTGTGTATTGATATAACCCAAACTGGGTTATAAAACATGATAACAATATTGCATTGTTGTCCAACAGAATTTGATAATAGCCTTTTAACAAGTCAATCTTAGAAAAGAACTATGCTTGTCCAACATTGTCGAGTAGTTGGTCTATGAGAGGCAATTGATAATTATTGGCCACACTGATTGAATTCAACTTCCGTTTGATTTTTACACGAGCAAGCATGGAGAACTGTAAGGGCTAGAACTTTGTTCGGCTAATCCGTTTTGGAACAAATAGTCCACTTCTTTTCTCATGACTTCTCGGTGATACGGCAACAGTCGATAAGCGCATTGTTTGAACGGTTTTTCCGTGGTTTTGAGGTGTATCTCATGTCTTGTCAAGTTGGTTTGTTTTGGAACGTCTGAGACAATTTCAGGGAAACATTTAATCAATCGACTTTATTCCTCTTGCTACTCCTTGTTCAAATGACTTAATTTCTCTTTCAATATCCGAATGATAGACAAATTATTCACTTTGCTTACAGCCCCTACCTCATATCCGTTGTCATCTTCCATGGATGGAATGGTTTATGCCATACACACCTGTGAAACTTCGGACTCATTTTCACTGAAGTATGGTTTCAGTAGGTTAACGTGTACTTTCCTATGACTTTTCCTTCTTCCTGGTGTTTCGATAATGTAGGACAGGTCACTGATCTTCTCCAAAATCCGGAATGGTCTTTGGAAATTCTTGGTGAGTGAGAATCTCCTTATCGGTATGACAACCAACAGCTATTGTCCTACCACAAACTGTCTGTACTTACTTTTCATATCAAACCTTTTCTTCAATTTTCCTCGACTTGTTTTCAGGTCTTTGAGGAAAATTTTCTTATCTCGCCGATCTTTTTCCTCAAATTCTTGACAGTTTTTCCATCCGTTACCTCTTGATCTTTCCATTTGTCTGCCAACATTTTAATCGGTCCTCTTACTTCTCGTCCGAACACCATTTCATTTGGGCTACATCCCATGCTTTCTTGATAAGCATTGATTACCTCAAATAACATCAACGGTAGTCCAATGTCCCATTCATTTACTGTTTCGTTGCAGTTCTTGGTTAACATACTCTTAAGGGTTTGATGAAATCTCTCTAATGCACCTTGGGTCTCTGGGTGATAGAGTAAACAGTTGTGGTCTTACATCATGTTCTGAAACAATTTTGATATGAAATTTATTCCTCAGTCACTCTGAACGACTTCCAGAATACCAAACTTGGTAAAAAAAAAGTTTAGTAACTTCGCTGCGATTAGTTTGGCACTGATGTTCCTGACGGGTATAGCTTCTGGGCATCTCGTCACTGAACACATTAAAGTTAACATATTTTCGTGGCCTTTCTTCGTTCTCGGTTATGGTCCCACAATGTCGTTCATTATCTTGCTGAATGGTTCTCCTCGTACTTCAATCGGGTGTAAGGGAGCTTTCTTGATGTATTTGTTAGGCTTTCCAGCCATCTGACAAACGTGACATATACGACAAAACTGGCTCACATCCTTATGCACGCCAGGCCGGAAAAAGTATTTCATAATCTTCTCCATCATCTTTCTTATTCATATGTGTCTTTCTGATACGCTACGGCAATCACCTGTCTTCTCAGTGGTGCAGGAATTAATATCTGATGGTATATGCCCCATTCGGCATTTCCAGGGATATAGGCGGGTCTATGCTTCCTCATAATCAATCCATCGTTAAGATAATAACAGGTGGGAGACTGCTGCACCTACATCTCATCCACCACAAGGTAAAATAATTCTGGTAACGTTGCATCTTTCCGTTGCAATCCCATCTGCCTTTTCCTACTCACTTCTCTTACTTCTAATGCTGAGTTCTCTATTTCTTCCAAGTCCATTGCTTCCTTGTCTTCCTGTTCATTCGTCTGTCGTTCCTCTTCTCTCAGGTTCTCTCAGGAGCTCTCCTCTTGCGTACCTTTAAGATAATCCTGTTCTTCTATAAACAAATCTTCTAAGTTCATCACTCCTTCGGTTTCTCTGTCTTCTTCTGCAGCCACTTTCTTCGTCATACTCCTAGTCGTCACACAACTAGGAAACAGAAATGAGTAGTCCTACTCGAGTTCAGTTGTAGGACTATACTTCAATTGTTTCTCTGTTACAATGGGACAAGGAACAACCTACACTCCACCAACTTCATTTCCTAGCAGGCCTTCCACTCCTTTGACAGCCAATGAATCCTTTACCGCAAAATCAAAATGACCTGTCACCAACTCGCATGACAGTTTCAAACAGCAAATAGAAATAACTTCCTTTCCTCCTATTGCCTTCAAAATAACCGAGTCTCCAGTGAAAGACTGTTCCACCATCGGCTGTTCCCCTTGTGTCACCACGCTATGATTAGATCCTGTGTCACTCAATATCTTGACCGGGATCTGCTCACTCCCATCTAGAGTGGCTAACACACCTTCATAAATATGAAGTTTAACGGCATCCACGCTGTTTGTGGCTGTCCTGTTCGTCATGTAAATGTTAGCTGGCTTATTTTCCTCGTCGTCCTTATCCAGTTGATTCTTCGTCTTTGTATTCTGTGAAGATGAATTATCCTTAATCACTTGGGCGGCTACTTTCGGTTGGTTCAGCCAACATTCCCTACTGATATGGCCTTTCTTGCTACACTGATAACAGACAATATTAATCTTCTGCACGTCTTTCACAACACCTGAAGGAGGACGATTCGATGATTATTGCTGTGGTACTATCGCATTCTGCTTTGGAACAGTACCAGTGCTACTTCCGCTGCAACTATTGAACCTGTTTCCATAGTTATTACTGAACTGGTTTTCATGGTTCGGTGAATACTTTACACTTGGTTGGAACGACGGTTGAAACTTCATATCCGAGGAGGATTTACGACTGATATTATTACAATCTTCACTCAGTGAAGTGGCGTTATCAAGTTTCTTCACCTCTCTCTCTATCATGTACGTTTGAATATGTTCATAAATTCCTCGTAGATATTGTTCCAGCACTATCAATTCTTCTAAATCAGCCAACTCTCTCACTTTGGCTCCCTCTAGCCAACTCTTAAAACATTGTTGTACCTTATAAGCGTAATCCAGGAAAGTCATTTTCTCGTCCTTCCGCAAACTTCAGAATCTTTCCTTATAATATTCAGGGGTCATCTGATACACTTGCAACATGCTCCTTTTAACTTCTTAATACTACTTCCTCTGGTCCTGAGACAAGGCAATATACACACTCCATCCTTTTCCAATAAGGACACTGCTATAACACAGACCATTTATCTTGTGGCCATTCCATTGTCGACGCGACCGTTTTAAAATGATTGAAGAAATAGTCGGAAGTTTCTGTGAATTTTGGAATTAACCTTTGTGCAGTTGTGACATTAAATTCGGGATCGTGCATAGCAGGGGTCATCTCTGTCTGTGCTGCTGACCTTGCACGAGAATTCAACCGCTCCAACTCCCTCGCATGTCGTGCAATTTCTCTCGCCTCTTCTCTCTCTTTTTCTTCCCGTTCCCTCTCTCTTTCTTCTCATCTTGTTTCCATTTCCCTCGCACTTTTTACGATTTCTCATGACTCTTCTCTCTTTCTCTTCCCATTCTCTCTCTTTTCATTCTCGTCTTGCAATTTCTCTTTCCTCTTCTCTCTCTATTTCTTCTCGTTCTGCCACCATCTTTAACTTAATCAAGTTCTCTTCCGCTGCAATTCATCAAACCTCAGCCTCTATAATCCTTTCTGCTTTCA